>NW_023044984.1:116489-201986 GCF_011762505.2 Arvicanthis niloticus
AAGAGAGCTGCTATGCTGCTGATCAGTGCTGATATGGCATGCGCCGTGGACCTCTCCATAATGTTGGTGAAATTAGACAGATGATAGATGGAATCCCCGAGGGAACACAACTCCCGGTCCATCGGAATCCACCCTACTGCCAGAGGTTCCGCAGGGGACCTGCTCACCCACACACAAGCCCATATCGTTCCCTACAGGTGGTATCGGACACAGAAAGAGCCAGCTCCAAGAGTGTCCCCCCCAGTTGTTGAAGATAGAAGTGCATCCAGGGATAGGAGAGTACATAAGAGGACCCAAAGAGATGAGAGAACAGAAGAGCATCCAGAGAGAGAAGAGAACAGAAGGGCATCTGGAGAAAGGAGAGGACAGAAGGCATCCAGAGAGATGAGAAAACAAAAGGGCATCCTGAGAGATTAGAGAAGAGAAGGGCATCCAGAGAGAAGAGATGACAGAAGGGCATCCAAAGAGAGGACAAGAGAGAAGGGCATCCAAAGAGAGGAGAGAACAGAAGGGAATCCAGAGAGGGGAGAAGACAGAAGGGGATCCAGAGAGAGGAGAGTACAGAAGGGCATCAAGGGATAGGGAAGTACATAAGGGCACCCAGAGAGACGAGAGAACAGAATAGCATCCAGATAGAGGAGATACAGAAGGGCATCCAGAGAGAGGAGAGGATAGAAGGCATCCTAAGAGAGGAGAGAACAGAGGGGCATCTAAAGAGTGGAGAGGACAAAAGTGCAACCAGAGAGAGAGGAGGACAAAGGGCATCCAGAGAGAGGAGAAGACAAAAGGGCATCCAGAGAGAAGAGAAGACAGAAGGGCATCCGGTGAGAGGAGAGAACAGAAGGGCATCCAGAGAGAGGAGAGAACAGAAGGGCATCCAGAGAGAGGAGAGAACAGAAGGGCATCTAAAGAGTAAAGAGTACAAAAGGGCATCTAAAAAGAGAGGAGGACAAAAGGGCATCCAGAGAGAGGAGAAAACAGAAGGGCATCCAGAGATAGGAGACAACAGAAGGGCATCCAGGGAGATGAGAGAACAGAAGATCATACAGAAAAAAAAAGAGAAAAGAAGGACATCTAGAGAGATGAGAGAACAGAAGGACATACAGAGAGAGGAGAAGACAGATGGGCATCCACAGAGAGGACACAACAGAATGGCATCCAGAGAGAGGAGAATACAGAAGGGCATCCAGAGAAAGGAGAGGACTGATGTGCTTCAAGAGAGACGAGAGAACAGAATGGCATCCAGAGACAATACAAGACAAAAGGGCATCCAGACAGAGGGGAAAACAGAAGGGCATCTGGAGAGATTAGAGAAGAGAAGGGCATCAAGAGAGAGGAGATGACAGAAAGGCATCCAGATATAGGACAAGAGAGAAGGGCATCCAGAGAGAGGAGAGAACAGAAGGGCATCCAGAGAGGGGAGAAGACAGAAGGGCATCCAGATAGAGGAGAGAACAGAAGGGCATCCAGGGATAGGGGAGTACATAAGGGCACCCAGAGAGATGAGAGCACAGAAGAGCATCGAGAGAGAGGAGATATAGAAGGGCATCCAGAGAGAGGAGAGGATAGAAGGCATCCCTAGAGAGGAGAGAACAGAGGGGCATCCGGTGAGGGGAGAGAACAGAAGGCCATCAAAAGACTGGAGAGGACAAAAGGGCAACCAGAGAGAGAGGAGAACAAAAGGACAACCAGAGAGAAGACAGAAGAGCATCCAGAGAGAAGAGATGACAGAAGGGGATCCAGAGATATGAGATTACAGAAGTGCATCTAGAGAGAGGAGAGAACAGGAGGGCATTTCATGAGAGAAGAGGATAGAAGTCATCCAGGGAGAGGAGAGAACAGAAGGCCATCCGGTGAGATTAGAGAACAGAAGGACATCCAGAGAGAGGAGAGGACAGAAGGGTATCAAGATAGAGGAGATGACAGAAGGGCATCCAGAGAGAGGAGAAGACAGATGGCTGCCTGAAAGATTGGTCCGTCAAGTAGACACAGATCTTGAGCCTAATAATTATGATTCTGATAATGAAGAATCTGATGATAAAATTTAGTCAGACACATTATCATGTGTTAGCCATGGAGGACCCAAGACTCTAGATAAGGTTGTTACTCTATCCAGGGTGTTCCCAAGTCTCATCTCCACCCAACCTAAAAGAGGGGACTTCCGCCCCTAGACCAAGCAGAGAGGGACTACCCAGAACCCCTCTGTCTGGCAATCTGAATTCTTGCTAAGGCTGCGAGGCTAAGCACTGCAAGGGAATATAAATAAAAGTTAAAAATATGTTTCTGGGTTCCCTGAGGGACAAGCCTGACTGCATAGGGGTTGATGTCAAAAGTATCCCCTCTCCAGGAAAAAGACATCTGGACGGGTATGACCTTCAGGCCTTACTGGACAACGACAGGAGGACTGGAGCCATTACAAGGTTCCCTTTAATTACTGGAGGTCAGGCCTCTATCCCCGCCTGGGTAAGATGAGAATTGCCACGGTCCTTCTATACTTGGAAAAGAGAGGAGACTTTGGGGACAGCCCTGCTTAACTTTGAAGGCCTAAAATCAGCTATAAGCCTAAAATTCAGCAATAGGCCTGGCTTATTTGCCTGCTCAAAGTCTTAGGTCTCCATGGAAAAACACTGAAACAGAGGGCTATAAATTATTGTAAACAGACAGCTTTTGTTGAAATCTACCAGCCTGAGTAGTCATAGACTTTGTATCTGATCTCTGTCAACCAGCAGTTGGATTAGATACTAAAACAGTTCCATTTTCAACCTTATTTCCTACTCGGCTTGGATAATTATATTGCTGTTAACGTTTGAACCTTGTGTCTCAAGCAGATAAGTTGCCTTCACACAAAGATCTCTCCCAACAAGCCCGGCTACTCGGCACCTCAGATGGGATGAAGTCGTGTACCCCACACAGCTGCTTCTACTGAACCTGTTCCTCCTGACCTATCCTCAGATGAGCTCCATAAACCCTGGACAGCAAGACACAGCCAACTCTCCTACATCCTCCATACCCATTCTTCTAGGTTCCCCCTAGAGATACGTCGCCCCCAATGTCAGCAGGAAGTAGCCAGATATCACGACGACGACCCCATTCCTGTTTCACCTCTCTTCTTTTTAAGTTAACTAAAACGGGGGAAACTGTACCTTCCCCCCCACCATGAGCAGGACTGAAGAGACCTTGGTTGCCGCAGCAAGGTCAAGTGATCTAGGTGGAGTTACCCACCTTGGCTGCCCGGAACACAGCAGAACTGCCCCTGGGCTTGCCCTGAGACATCTTCGGCCGTGACCTGGAATGGACTATGGATTATCCCACCCATCTGGAACCAGGAGGGGTTGTGGGTTGGGTCTTCCCCTTTAAATTGAGAGCTGAACATTAAAGCTTTGGGCCTTGATCAGAGAACTTTGTCTTGGCCTCATCTCTTCTCGCCCTCCTTCCCCCTTCATTCCCAGCCCCCTTTTCAGGTGAATCCAGTTGACTTGTGGCCGCGGGCGGCTACAGATTGAGAGGAGAGAACAAAATGGCATCCAGAGAGAGGAAAGGACAGAAGGGCATTTAGAGAGAGGAGAGAACATAAAGGCATCTAAAGAGTGGATAGGACAAAAGGGCATCTAGAGAGAGAGGAGGACAAAGGGCATCCAGAGAGATCAGAAGACAGAAGAACATCCAAAGAGAGGAGAGGACAGAAGGTCATCCAGTGAGAGGAGAGAACAGAAGGGCATCCAGAGAGAGAAAAGGACAGAAAAGCATCTAGAGAGAGGAGAGAACAGAAGGGCATCTAAAGATTGGAGAGAACAAATGGGCATCTATAGAGAGAGGAGGACAAAGGGCATCCAGAGAGAGAAGACAGAAGGGCATCCAGAGACAAAAGAGTACAGAAGAGCATCCACCTAGAGGAAAGGATAGAAGGCATCCAGGGAGAGGAGAGAACAGAAGCACATCCAGTGAGAGGAGATAACAGAAGAACATCCAGAGAGAGGAGAGGACAGAAGGGCATCCAGATAGAAGAGATGACAGAAGGGCATCCAGAGAGGGGAGAAGATAGAAAGGCATCCAGTGAGAGGAGAGAACAGGAGGGCATCCAGAGAGAGGAAAGGACAGAAGGGCATCCAGAGAGAGGAGAGAACAGAAGGGAATCTAAAGAGTGGAGAGTACAAAAGGGCATCTAGAGATAGAGGAGGACAAAAACGCATCCAGAGAGAGGAGAAGACAGAAGGGCATCCAGAGAGAGGAGACAACAGAAGGGCATCCAGGGAGATGAGAGAACAGAAGATCATACAGAAAGAAAAGAGAACAGAAGGACATCCAGAGAGATGAGAGAACAGAAGGACATCCAGATAGAGGAGAAGACAGAAGGGCATCCAGATAGAGGACAAGAGAGAAGGGCATTCAAAGAGGGGAGAGAACAGAAGGGCATCCAAAAAGTGGAGAGAACATAATGGCATCCGGAGAGAGGAGAATAGAGAAGGGCATCCACAGAAAGGAGTGGACAGATGGGCATCATGAGAGACAAGAGAACAGAAGGTTATCCAGAGAGACGAGAGAAAAGAAGAACATCCATTGATAGGAGAAGACAGAAAAACATACAGAGCGAGGAGAGGACAGAAGGGCATCCAGAGAGAGGAGAGGACGGAAGGGCATCTGGAGAAAGGAGAAGACATAAAAGAATCAAGAGAGAGAAGGGAACAGAAGGGCATCCTGAGAGAGGAGAGAACAGAAGGGCATACGGAAAGAGGAGAGAACAGAGGGGAGCATCCAGATAGAGGAGAGGACAGAATGGCATCCAGAGAAAGCTGAAGACAGAAGGGCACCCAGAAAGAGAAATGTACAGAAGGGCTTCCAGAGAGAGGAGGAACAGAAAGGCATCCAGAGAGGGGAGAGAACAGAAGGGCTTCCAGAGAGAGATGAGGACAGAAGGGTATCCAGAGAGAGGAGAAGACAAAAGGGAATCCAGAGAGAAAAGAGGACCAAAGGGCATTCTGAGAAAGGAGAGAAGAGAAGGGCATACGGAGAAGGAGAAAACAGAAGAGCATCCAGATAGAAGAGAGGACAGAATGGCATCCAGAGAGACCTGAAGACAGAAGGGCATCCAGAGACAGGACAAGATAGAAAGACATCCAGACAGAGGAGAAAACAGAAGGGCATCTGGAGATATTAGACAAGAGAAGGGCATCCAGAGAGAGGAGATGACAGAAGGGCATCCAGAGAAAGGACAAGAGAGAAGGACACACACAAAGTAAATAGTACAGAAGAGCATCCTGAGAGAGGAGAGAAAAGAGGGCATCCAGAGAGAGGAGAAAAACAGAAGCGAATCCACAGAGAGGAGAGGATAGAAGGCATCCAGAGAGAGTAGAGAACAGAATTGCATCCAGTGAGAGGAGAAAATAAAAGGGCATTCACAGAGAGGAGAGTATAGAAGGCATCCAGAGAGAGGAGAGGACAGAAGGGCATCCAGTTAGAGGAGAAGACAGAAGGACATCCAGAGATGGGAGAAAACAGAAGGGCATCCAGTGAGAGGAGAGAACAGAAAGGCATTCAGAGAGAGGAAAGGACAGAAGGGCATCTCGAGAGAGGAGAGAAGAGAAGGGCATCTAAAGACTGGAGAGTACAAAAGGGCATCTAGAGAGAGAAAAACAGAAGAGCATCCAGAGAGAGGAGAAGACAGAAGGACATCCAGAGAGAAGGGACAATAGAAGGGCATCCAGGGAGATGAGAGAACAGAAGATCATACAGAGAGAAAAGAGAACAGAAGGACATCCAGAGAGATGAGAGAAAAGAAGGACATCCAGAGAGAGGAGAAGACAGAAGGGCATCCAGAGAGAGGACAAGAGAGAAGGGCATCCAGAGAGACGAGAGAACAGAAGAACATCCATTGAGAGGAGAAGAAAGAAAAACATACAGAGCGAGGAGAGGACAGAAGGGCATCCAGAGAGAGAAGAGGACAGAAGGGCATCTGGAGAGAGGAGAAGACATAAAAGAATCAAGAGAGAGAAGGGTACAGAAGGGCATCCTGAGAGAGGAGAGAACAGAAGGGCATATGGAAAGAGGAGAGAACAGAAGAGCATCCAGATAAAGGAGAGGACAGAACGGCATCCAGAGAGAGCAGAAGACAGAAGGGCATCCAGAAAGATAAATATACAGAATGGCTTCCAGAGAGAGGAAAGAACAGAAGGGCATCCAGAGATGTGAGAGAACAGAAGGTCTTCCTGAGAGAGGTGAGGACAGAAGGGTATCCCGAGAGAGGAGAAGACAAAAGGAAATCCAGAGAGAAAACAGGACCGAAGGGCATTCTGAGAAAGGAGAGAAAGGAAGAGCATCCAGATAGAAGAGGACAAAATGGCATCCAGAGAGAGCTGAAGACAGAAGTGCATCCAAAGAAGACAAGATAGAAAGACATCCAGACAGAGGAGAAAACAGAAGGTCATCCAGAGAGAGGAGAAAACAGAAGGGCATCCGGAGAGATTAGACAAGAGAAGGGCATCCAGAGAGAGGAGATGACAGAAGGGCATCCAGTGAGAGGACAAGAGAGAAGGGCATACACAAAGAAAATAGTATAGAAGGGCATCCTGAGAGAGGAGAGAAAAGAGGGCATCCAGAGAGAGAAGAAAACAGAAGGGAATCCACAGAGATGAGAGGATAGAAGGCATCCAGAGAGAATAGAGAAGAGAAAGGCTTCGGGTGATAGGAGAGAACAAAAGGACATCCAGTGAGAGGAGAGGAAAGAAGGGCATCCAGATAGAGGAGAACACAGAAGGGAATTCAGAGATGGGAGAAAATAGAAAGGCATCCAGTGAGAGGAGAGAACAGAAATGCATTCAGAGAGAGGAAAGGACAGAAGGGCATCTCGAGAGAGGAGAGAACAGAAGGGCATCTAAAGAGTGGAGAGTACCAAAGGGCATCTAGAGAGAGAGGAGGCCAGAAAAGCATCCAGAGAGAGGAGAAGACAGAAGGACATCCAGAGAGAGGAGACAACAGAAGGGCATCCAGAGAGATGAGAGAACAGAAGAGCATACAAAAAGAAAACAGAACAGAAGGACATCCAGAGAGATGAGAGAAATGAAGGACATTCAGAGAGAGGAGAAGACAAGAAGGGCATCCAGAGAGAGGACAAGATAGAAGGGCATCCAGAGAGGGGAGAGAACAGAAAGGCATCCAGAGAGAGGAGAGAAGAAAAAGGAATAAAGAGAGAGGATAATACAGAAGGGCATCCACAGAAAGGAGAGGACAGATGGGCATCGAGGGCGACGAGAGAACAGAAGGGCATCCAGAGAGAGCAGAAAACAGAAGAGCATCCAGACAGAGAAGAGGACAGCAGGGCATCCAGAGAGAGGAGAGAACAGAAAAACATCCATTGAGAGGAGAAGACAGAAAAACATACAGAGCGAGTACAGTACAGAAGGGCATCCAGAGAGAGGATACAACAGAAGGGTATATATAGAGAGGAGAAGACAGAAGGTCATCCATGGAGAGGAGATGACAGATAGGCATCTGGAAAGAGGAGAAGACAGAAGGGAATCAAGAGAGAGAAGGGTACACAAGGGCATCCATAGAAAGGAGAGAACAGAGGGGCACACAGTGTGAGGAGAGAACAGAAGAGCATCCAGGGCAAGCTGAGGACAAAAGGGAATCCGGAGAGAGAAGAAGACAGAAGGGCACCCAGAAAGACAAGAGTACAGAAGGGAATCCAGAGAAAGGAGAGAACAGAAGGGCATCCAGAGAGAGGTGAGGACAGAAAGGTATCCAGAGAGAGGAGAACACAAAAGGGAATCCAGAGAGAAAAGAGGACAGAAGGGCATTCTGAGAAAGGGGAGAACAAAAGGGCATCAGGAGAGAGGAGAGAACAGAAGAGCATACAGATAGAGGAAAAGACAGAATGGCATCCAGAGAGAGCTGAAGACAGAAGGGCATCCAGAGGCAGGACAAGACAGAAGGGCATCCAAACAGAAGAGAAAACAGAAAGGCATCCAGATAGAGGAGAAAACAGAAGGGAATCCGGAGAGATTAGATAAAAGAAGGGCATCCATAGAGAGGACAAGAGAGAAGAGCATCCAGGGAGAGGAGAGAACATAAGGGCATCCAGAGAGGGGAGAAGACAGAAGGGCATACACAGAGAGGAGAGAACAGAACGGCATCCAGGGATAGGGGAGTACATAAAAGAACCCAGAGAGATAAGAGAACAGAAGGGCATCCATAGAGAGGAGATACAGAAGGGCATCAAGAGAGAGGAGAGGATAGATAACAGTAAGTAAAGATAACAGTAGAGAATCCAGAAAGAGCAGAAGACAGAAGGGCATACTGGAGATGAGAGAATAGAAGGGCATCCAGATGGAGGAGAATGCAGAAGGGAATCCAGGGAGAGGAGAGGACAGAAGAGCATCCCAAGAGAGTTGAGAACAGAAGGGCATCCAGAGAGAAAAGAGAACAGATGAGAATCTAGTAAGCAGAAAGAAGAAAAGGGCATCCAGAGAGAGCAGAAGACTAAAGGACATTTAGAGAAAGAAGAGGATAGAAGGGCATATATAGAGAGGAGAAGACAGAAGGGTATCCAGGATGAGGAGAGAATTGAAGGGCATCCAGAAAGAGGAGAAAACAGAAGGGCTTCCAGAGAGAGGAGATAACAGAAGAGCATCCGGAGAGAGGGGAAGAGAGAAGGCATCCAGATGGAGAAGAGGACAGACGGGCATCCAGAGAGAGGAGAGGACAGAAGGGCATCCAGGGAGAAAAGAGAACAGAAAGGCATCCAGAGAGAGGAGAGTACAGAAGGGCATCTAGAGAAAGCAGAGAAAAAAAGGGCATCCAGAAAGAGGAGAAGATAGAAGGGCATCCAGAGAAAAGAGAACAGAAGGCCATCCAGTAGGAGGAGAAGAAAGAACGGCATACAGAGAGAGGAGAGGACAGATGGGCATCCAGAGAGAGGAGAGAACAAAAGGGCATCCATGGAGAGGAGAGGTCAGAAGGGCATCCGGAGATAGGAGAAAACAAAACATATCCAGAAAGAGGAGAGAACAGAAGGGCATCAAGAGAAGAAGTCAGAAGTGTATCTAAAGAGAAGAGAGAACAGAAGGGCATGTGAAGAGATGAGATGTCAGAAGGGCATCCAGAGAGAGGAGAGGACAGAAGGGCATCCAGAGAGAGGAGAGGACAGAAGGGCTTCCAGAAAGGGGAGAAAACAGAAGCGCATCTGGAGAGAGGGGAAGAGAGAAGGCATCCAGATGGAGAAGAGGACAGACGGGCACCCAGAGAGAGGAGAGGACAGAAGGGCATTCAGGGAGAAAAGAGAACAGAAAGGCATCCAGATAGAGGAGAGGACAGAAGGGCATCTAGAGAAAGCAGGGAAAAGAAGGGCATCCAGAAAGAGGTGAAGATAGAAGGGCATCCAGATATAGGGAGTACTAAAGGGCATCCACAGAAAAGAGAACAGAAGACTATACAGTGGGAGGAGAAGAAAGAAGGGCATCTGGATAAAGGAGAGAACAGAAGTGAATCCAGAGAGAGGGGAAGACAGAAGGACATTCAGAGAGAGGAGAACACGGAAGGGCATCCAGAGAGAGGAGAAGACAGAAGTGCATACAGGGAGAGGAGAGGACAGAAGGGCATCCAGAGACAGGAGAAGACAGAAGGGAATGCAAAGAGAGGAGAGAACAGAAGAGCATCCTGAGAGAGTTGAGAAAAAATGGGTATCCAGAGAGAGGAGAGGAAAAAAGGGCATCCAGAGAGAGGAGAGATCAGAAGGGCATCCAAAGAAAGGAGAAAACAGAAGGGCATCCAGAGAGACGAGAGGACAGAAGCACATCCCAAAAGAAGAGAGAACAGAAGGGCATCCAGAGAGATGAGAGTACAGGAGAGAATCCAGAAAGAGGAGAAAACAGAAGCCCATCCAGAGAGAGCAGAAGACTGAATGACATCCAGAGAGAAAAGAGGACCTTAGGGCATCCAGAGAGAGGAGAAGACAGAAGGGCATGTAGAGAGAGGAGAGGACAGAATGGCATGTAGTGAGAGGCGATAACAGAAGGGCATCTAGAGAGAGGAGAAGACAGAAGGATATCCATAGTAAAGAGGAAATTGTCTGGCATCCAGAGAGAGTAGAAGACTGAAGGGCATAAAGAAAATCGAGAGAACAGAAGGACATAGGGAGAGAGGAAAAGACAGAAGGGCATCCAGAGAGAGGAGAGGAGAGGACAGAAGGGCATCCAGAGAGAGGAGAGCACAAAAGGGAATCCAGAGAGACGAGAGTACAGAAGGATATCCAGAGAGAATAGAGGATACAAGGGCATCTTGAGAGAGGAGAGAAGAGCAGCACATCCAGAGAGAGGAGAAGACAAAAAGTGAATTCATAGAGAGGAGAGAATAGTAGGGCATCCAGAGAGAGGTGAGGACAGAAGAGCATCCAGAGAGAGGAGAGTTCAGAAGGGCATGCACAGAGAGGACAGAACAGACGGGCATCAAGAGAGCAGAGAAGACAGAAGGGCAACCAGAGAGAGTAGGTAATAGAACGGTATCCAGAGAGCAGAGAAGACAGAAGGGCATCCAGAGAAAGGAGAAGACAGAAGGGCATCCAATGAGAGGAGAGAACAGAAGGGCATCCAGAGAGAGGAGAAGACAGAAGGGCATCCATAGAGATGTGAAACAGAAGTGCATCCATAGAGAGGAGAAGAGAGAAGGGCTTCCTGAGTGAAGAGAAGACAGAAGAGCATCCGGAGAGAGGAGAGATCAGAAGGTCATTCAGAGAGAGGAGAAGACAGAAGGACATCTAGAGAGATGAGAGGACAGAAGGGAATCCAGACGGAGGAGAGAACAGAAGGGCATCTGGAGAGAGGAGATGACAGAAGGGCTTTCAAAGAGAGAAGACAGAAGGGCATCCAGAGAGATTAGTCGACATTAGAGAATTTAGAGAGAGAAGAGAACAGAAGGTAAACCAAAGATATGAGAGGACAGAAGGAAATCCAGTGAGAGGAGAGGACAGTATGGCATCCAGAGAGAGGAGAGGACAGAAGGACATCCCAAAAGAAGAGAGAACAGAATGGCATCCAGAGAGATGAGAGTACAGGAGAGAATCCAGAAAGAGCAGAGAACAGAAGCCCATCCAGAGAGAGCAGAAGACTGAAGGACATCCAGATAGAGAAGAGGAAGGAATGGCATCCACAGATTGGGAAGAACAGAAGAGCATCGAGAGCGAGGAGACAACATAAGGGCATCCAAAGAGAGGAGAGGACAGAAGGGCATCCAGAGAGAGGAGAGAACAGAAGGGCATCTGGAGAGAGGAGAAGACAGAAGGGCATCCAGAGAGAGGAGAGTAAAGAAGGGCATCCAGAGAGAGGAGAATACAGAAGTGCATCCATAGAGAAGAGAGAATAGAAGAGCATCAGATGAGAGGAGAAAACGGATGGGCATAAAAAGAGAGGAGAGGACAGAAGGGCATCCAGAGAAAGGAGAAGACAGAAGGGCATCCCAAGAGAAGAGAGGACAGAAACGGCATCCAGAGAGAGAAGAGGACACAAAGGCATCCAGATAGAGGAGAGAACAGAAGGGCATACACAGAGAGGAGAGACCACAAGGGTATCCATTGAGAGGAGAAGAAAGAAACATATCCAGATTAAGGAGAAAATTCTTGGGCATCCACAGAGTGTAGAAGACTGAAGGGACTTGAGCGAATTGAGAGAACAAAATGGCATAGGGAGAGAGGAGAAGACAGAAGGGCATCCAGAGAGAGGCAGCACAAAAGAAAATTCAGAGAGATGAGAGAACAGGATATCCAAAGAGAATAGAAGACAAAAGGATATCTATAGAGAGAAGAGAAGAGCAGCGCATCCAGAGAGAGGAGAAGATAAAAAGGGAATTTAGAGTGAGGAGAGAACAGTAGGGCATCCAAAGAGAGGTGAGGACACAAGGGCATCCAAAGAGAGAAAAAGACACAAGGGCATCCAGAAAGAGGAGAGATCAAAAGGGTAACCAGAGAGAGGAGAAGACAGAAGTGAAACCACAGAGAGGAGAGAACAAAAGGGCATGTGGAGAGAGGAAAAGACAGAAAGACATCCAGAGAGAGGCGAAGACAGAAGGGCATCCAAAGAGGGGAGAGGACAGAAGGGCATCAAGGGAGAGAAGTGAACAGAAGGGCATCCAGAGAGAGGAGGGGACAGAAGGGCATCTAGAGAGAGCAGAGAACACAAGGGCATCCAATAACAGGAGTGGACATAGGGGCATTGGTAGAGAGGAGAGGACAAAAGAACATCGGGAGAAAGGAGAAGACAAAAGGGCATCCAGAGAAAAGAGAGGATTGAAAAAAAATCGAGAGAGATGAGAGAACAGAAGGGTATCTGGAGAAACGAGAGAACAGAGGGCATACAGAGAGAATAGAGGACAGAAGGGCATCTAGACAGAGGAGAGAACAGAAGGGCATCCAGAGAGAGGAGAAGACAAAGAGGGAATCGAGAGAGATGAGAGAACAGAAAGACATCCAAAGAGAGGAGAAGACAGGGGGGCTTTCAGAGGAGAGGACATATGGGCATCCAGAGAGAGGAGGAGCTGAAGAACATCCAAAAAAGGGGAGGACAGAAAGGCATCCAGAGAGAGGATAGAACAGAAAGCCATCCAGAGTGAGGAGACGGCAGAAGGGCATCCGGAGTGAGGAGAGAACAGAAAGGCATACAGAAAGAGGAGAGAGCAGAAGGGCATCCCGAAAGAGGAGAGGACAGAAGGGCCTCCAGAGAAAGGAGACAACAGAAAAACATCCAGAGAGCAGAGAATACAGAACGGCATCCACAGAGTGGATAGAACAAAAGAGCATCGGAAGAGAGGAGAAAACAGAAGGGAATCCAAAGAGAGTAGAGGACAGAAGGGCATCCATAGAGAAGAAAAGACAGTAGGGCATCCAGAGAGAAGAGAGGATTGAAGAGAATCGAGAGAGAGGAGAGAACAGAAGGGTATCCAGAAAGTGGAGAGAACAGAAGGGCATTAAAACAGAGGAGAGGACAGAAGGCCATCCAGAGAAAGGAGACAATAGAAGGACATCTAGAGAGAGGAGAATACAGAAGGGCATCCACAGAGAGGAAAGAACAGAAGAGTACCGGAAGAGAGAAGAAAACAGAAGGGCATCCAAAGAGAAGAGAGGACAGAAGGGCATCAATATAGAAGAGAAGACAGATGGTCATCTAGAGAGAGGAGAGGACACAAGGGCATACAGAGAGAGAAGAGAACAGAAGGGCATCCAGGGAGAGGAAAGGACACAAGGGCATACAGAGAGATGAGAGAACAGAAGATAATCCAGAGAGAGAAGAGAACAGAAGGGCATCAAGTGAGATGAGAGGACAGAAGAGAATCTAGAGAGAGGAGAGAACAGAAGGGGATCCAGAGAAAGAAGAAGACAGAAGGGCATCCAGAGAGAAGAGAGGACATAAGGCCATACAGTGATAGAAGTGGACACAAGGGCATTCAGAGGGAGGAGAGAACAGAAGGGCATAGGGAGAGAGGAGAAGACAGAAGGGCATCCAGAGAGAGTAGATGACAGAAGGCCATCCAGAGAGAGGAGAGGAGAGGAGAGAAGGGCATCCAGAGAGAGGAGAATACAAAAGGTATCCAGAGAGAGGAGAGAACAGAAAACCATCCAGACAGAGGAGAAGACAGAAGGGCATCTAGAGAGAAAAGAGAACACACGGGTATCTGGAGAAACGAGAGAACAGAAGGGCATACAGAGAGAATAGAGGACAGAAGGGCATCTTGAAAGAGGAGAGAAAGTAATGACATTCAGAGAGAGGAGAAGACAAAAAGGAATCCAGATATAGGAGAGAAAAGAAGGGCAGTCAGAGAGAGAAAAAGACAGAAGGGAATCCAGAAAAAAGAAAGAAAAGAAGGGCATCCAGAGAGAGGAGAGACCAGAAGTGCATCCAGAGAGAGGAGAAGACAGAAGGACATCCAGAGAGAGGTGATCACAGAAGGCCATCCAGAGAGAAGAGAACAGAAGGTCATCCAGAATAGGAGAGAACAGAAGGACATTCAGAGATAGGAGAGGACAGAAGGGCATCCAGAGGGAGGAGAGAACATAAAGCTATACAGAGAGAGAAGACAGAAGTCATGCAGAGAGAGGAGAGAACAGAAGGGCATCCAGAGAGAGGAGAGAAAAGAAGGGCATTCAGAGACAGTAGAGGACAGCAGGGCATCCAGAGAGAGGTGAGGACAGAAGGCCATCCAGAGAGAGGAGAGAAGAAAGTGCATCCAGAGAGAGGAGAAGACAGAAGGGCATCCAGAGAGAGGTGAACCCAGAAGGGCATCCAAAGAGAAGAGAACAGAAGGCATCCAACAAGAGGAGAAGACAGAAGGGCATCCAGAGAGAGGAGAGGAAAGGAAGGCATCTGGAGAGAGGAGAGAACAGAAGGGCATCCAGAGAGAGGAGAAGACAGAATGGCATTCAGGGAGAGACGTGAACAGAAAGGCATCCATAGAGAAGAGAGGACTTCAGGGCATCCAGAGTGAGGAGAGGCCAGAAGGGAATCCAGAGAAAGGAGAGAAGAGAAGTGCATCCAGGGAGAGGAGAAAACAGAAGGGCATCCAGGGAGAGAAGTGAACAGAAGGGCATCCAGACAGAGGAGAGAACAGAAGGGCACCTAGAGAGATCAGAGAATACAAAAGCATCCAGAAAAAGGAGAAGACAGAAGGGCATCAGTTGAGAGGAGGGAACAGAACGGCACGCAGATAGAAGAGAGGACAGAATGGCATCTACAGAGAGGGTAGAACAGAACAGCCTATAGAGAGAGGAGAAAACAAATGAGCATCCAAATATAGGGGAGGAAAGAAGGGCATCCAGAGCAAGGAGAGAACAGAAGGGCATCCGGAGAGAGGAGAGAACTGAAAGGCATTCAGAGAGGAGAGGACAGAAGGGCATCCAGAGAGAGGAGAGGACAAAAGGGCATCCAGAGTGTGGAGAGAACAGAAGGGCATCCAGAGAGAAGAGAGAACAGAAGGGCATCTAGAGAGAGGAGAGAACAGAAGGGCATCCAGAGAGAGGAGAGGACAGAAGGGCATCCAGAGAATGGAGAGAACAGAAGTGAATCACGACAGAGGGGAAGACAGAAGGGCATTCAGAGAGAGGAGAAAGCAGAAGTGCATCCAGAGAGAGGAGAAGACAGAAGCCCATACACGGAGAGGAGGGGACAGGTGGGCATCCAGAGAGATGAGAGAGCAGAAGGGCATCCAGAAAGAGGAGAGGACAGAAGGGCATGCAGAGAGAGGAGAGAACAGAAGGTTATTCAGAAAGAGGAGAGAGCAGAAGGGCATTCAGAGAGGAGAATACAGAAGGGAATCCAAAGAAAAGAGAGAACAGAATGGCTTTCAGAGAGAGGAGAAGAAAGAAGGGCATCCGGAGAGAAGACAGAACAGATGGGCATCCAGAGAGTGGAGAAGACAGAAGGGCATCAATCTGTCCTCTTTTGGACAGAATGTCATACTGATAGAGGAGAGAACAGAAGGTCATCCCAACAGAGGAGAAAACCGAAGGGCATCTATAGAGAGGAGAGGACAGAAGGGCATCCGGAGAGAGGAAAAACAGAAGCACATATAGGGAGAAGATAACAGTAGAGAATCCAGAAAGAGCAGAAGATAGAAGGACATACTGGAGATGAGAGAATAGAAGGGCATCCAGCAGGAGAAGAACGCAGAAGGGGATCTGGGGAGAGGAGAGGACAGAAGTGCATCCCGAGAGTGTTGAGAACAGAAGGGCATCCAGAGAGAAGAGAGAACAGAAGAGAATCCAGAAAGAGGAGAGAAGAGAAGGGCATCCAGAGAGAGCAGAAGACTAAGGACATTTAGAGAAAGAAGAGGAAATAAGGGCATATAGTGAGAGGAGAAGACAGAAGGGTATCCAGGATGAGGAGATAATTGAAGGGCATCCAGAAAGAGGAGAAAACAGAAGGACTTCCAGAGAGAAGAGAGAACAGAAGAGCATCCAGAGAGAGGGGAAGAGAGAAGGTATCCAGATGGAGAAGCGGACAGATGGGTATCAATAGAGAAGACAGGACAGAAGGGCATCCAGAGAGAGGAGAGGACAGAAAGGCACCTAGAGAAAGCAGAGAAAAGAAGGGCATCTAGAAAGAGGAGAAGATAGAAGGGCATCCAGAGATAGGGTAAACAGAAGGGCATCCACAGAAAAGAGAACAGAAGGCCATCCAGGGGGAGGAGAAGAAAGACGGGCATCTGTATAGAGGAGAGAACAGAAATGAATCCAGAGAGAGGGGAAAACAGGAGGGTATTCAGAGAGAGTAGATGACAAACGGGAATCCAGAGAGAGGAGAGAACAGAAGGGCATCCAGAGTGATGAGAGTACAGGAGAGCATCCATAGAGAGAAGAGAACAGAAAGGCAACCAGAGAGATTAGAGGACAGAAGGAATCCAGAGAGAGGAGAGGACAGAAAGGCATCCAGAGAGACGAGTGGACAAAAGGGCACCCAGAGAGAGGAGAGACCAGAAGTGCATCCAGAGAGAGGAGAATACAGAAGAACATCCAGAGAAAGGTGATCACAGAAGGGCATTCAGAGAGTAGAGAACAAAATGGCATCCAAAGAGAGGAGAATCCTGAAGGGCATTCAGAGAGAAGAGTAGACAGAAGGTCACCCAGAGAGAGGAGAGAACAGAAAGGCAATCAGAGAGATTAGAGGACAGATGGGATCCAGAGAGAGGAGAGGACAGAAGGCCATCCAGAGAGAGGAGAGGACAGAAGGCCATCCAGAGAGAGGAGAGGACAGATGGCCATCCAGAGAGAGGAGAGAAAAGAAGGGCATCCAGAGAGAGGAGCTTAGTGATATGCATCCAGAGAGAGAAAAAGACAAAATGGCATCCAGAGAGAGGTGAGCCCAGAAGGGCATCCAGAGAGAAGAGAACAGAAGGGCATCCAAAAAGAGGAGAAGACAGAAGGGCATCCAGAGAGAGGAGAGGAAAGAAAGGCATCTGGAGAGAGGAGAGAACAGAAGGGCATCCAGAGAGAGGAGAAGACACAAGGGCATCCAGAGAGTATCGGAAAAAAGACCTCTGGAGAGAGGAAAGAACAGAAGGGCATCCAGAGTGAGAAGACAGAAGGGCATCCAGAGAGAGGAGAGTAAAGAAGGAAATACAGAGAGAGGAGAGAACATAAGGGCATCTAGGGAGAGAAGTGAACAGAAGGGCATTCAGAGAAAGGAGAGGACAGAAGGGCGCCTAGAGAGATCAGAGTATACAGGGGCATCCAGAAAGAGGAGAAGAGAGAAGAGCATAGATAGAGAGGAGAGAGCAGAATGGCACTAAGATAGAAGAGAGGACAGAATGGCATCTACAGAGAGGGTAGAACAGAAGAGCATTGAGAGAGAGGAGAGAAGAAAAAGGCATTCAAATACAGGAGAGGACAGAAGGGCATCCAGAGTGAGGAGAGAACAGAAGGGTATCCGGAGAGAGGAGAGAACTGAAAGGCATCCAGAGAGACGAGAGTACAGAAGGGCATCCAGAGAGAGGAAAAGACAGAAGGGCATCCAGAGATAGGAGAGGACAGAAGGTTATTCAGAGAAAGGAGAGCACAGAAGGGTATCCAAAGAGATGAGAGAACAGGTCATAAATAGAGAATAGAGGACAGAAGACCATCTAGAGAGAGGAGATAAGTGAAGGGCATCTAGAGAGAGAGAGGAGAAGACAAAAAGGGAATCCAGAGATAGGACAGAAAAGAAGGGCATCAAGAGAGAGAAGTGGACAGAAGGGCATATGTAGAGGGGAGAGGACAGATGGGCATCCAGGGAGAGAAGTGAACAGAAGGGCATCCAGAAAGAGGAGATGGCAAAAGGGCATCCGGGGAGAGGAGAGAACACAAGGGCATCCAGAAAAAAGAGAGAACAGAAGGGCATCCAGAATGAGCAGTGTACAGAAGGGCATTCAGAGAGAGGAGAGAGCAGAAGGGCATTCAGAGAGAGGAGAAGACAGAAGTTAATCCAAAGAAAGGAGAGAACAGCAGGCCATTCAGAGAGAGGTGAAGAAAGAAGGGCATCCGGAGAGAAGAGAGAACAGATGGGCATCCAGAGAGTGGAGAAGACAAAAGGGCATCAAGAAAAAGAGGACAAAATGTCATAATGATAGAGGAGAGAACAGAAGGGCATCCAAAGAGAGGAGAAGACAGAAGGGCATCCATAGAGAGGAGAGTACAGAAGGGCATCCGGAGAGGGGAAGGAACAGAAGGGCATAGAGAGAAAAGATAACAGTAGAGAATCCAGAAAGAGCAGAAAACAAAAGGGCATACTGGACATAAGAGAATAGAAGGGCATCCAGCGGGAGGAGAACGCAGAAGGGGATCTGGGGAGAGGAGAGGACAGAAGGGCATCCCGAGAGAGTTGAGAACAGAAGAGAATCCAGAGAGAAGAGAGAACAGAAGAGAATCCAGAAAGAGAAGAGAAGAGAAGGGCATCCAGAGAGAGCAGAAGACTAAAGGACATTTAAAGAAAGAAGAGGAAATAAGGGCATATAGAGAGAGGAGAAGACAGAAGGGTATCCAGGATGAGGAGATAATTGAAGGGCATCCAGAAAGAGGAGAAAACAGAAGGGCTTCCAGAGAGAGGAGAGAACAGAAGAGCATCCGGAGAGAGGGGAAGAGAGAAGGCATCCAGATGGAGAAGAGGACAGACAGGCATCCAGATAGAAGAGAGGACAGAAAGTCATCTAGAGAAAGCAGAGAAAAGAAGGGCATCCAGTAAAAGGAGAAGATAAAAGAGCATCCAGAGATAGGGCAGACAGAAGGGCATCCACAGAAAAGAGAACAGAAGGCCATCCAGAGCGAGGAGCAGAGAGAGGGGCATCTGGATAGAGGAGAGAATAGAAGGGCAACTAGAGAGAGAAGAGAACAGAAAGGCATTCAGAGAGAGGAGAGAACAGATGTGAATCCAGAGATAGGAGAAGACAGAAAGGCATTCAGAGAGAGGCGACAGCAGAAGGGCATCCAGAGAAAGGAGAAGACAGAAGGGAATGCAAAGAGAGGAGAGAACAGAATGGCATCCAGAGAAAGGAGAGAGCAGAAGGGCATCCAGAAAGAGGAGAGGACAAAAGGGCATCCAGAGAGAGGAAAGGAGAGAAGGGAATCCAGATGGAGGAGAGAACAGAAGGGCATAAAATAAGAGGAGAGGACACAGTGCATCCAGAGAGAGGAGAGAAGAGAAAGGCATGTAGAGAGAGGAGAGGACAGAAGGGCATACAGAGATTGGGATGAATAAAAGAGCATCGAGAGAGAGAGAGAGGAGATGACATAAGGGAATCCAAAGAGAGGAGAGGGCAGAAGGGCATCCAGAGAGAGGAGAAAACAGAAGGGTATCTGGATAGAGGGGAGGACAGTAGGGCTTCCAGAGAGATAAGAAGACAGAAGGGCATTCAGAGAGATTAGAGCACAGAAGAGAATCTAGAGAGAGAAGAGAGCAGAAGGACAACCAGAGATATGAGTGGACAGAAGGAAATCCAGAGAGAGGAGAGGACAGTAGGGCATCCAGTGAGAGGAGAGGACAGAAGGTCTTCCGGCGAGAGGAGAGAACAGAAGGTCATCCAGAGAGAGGAGAGGACAGAAGGGCATCAAGATAGAGGAGAGACCAGAAGAGCATTCCGAGGTATGTGAATACAGAAGGGCATCCAGAGAGAGGAGAAGACAGAAGGGCATCCAGATAGATAAGAGAACTGAAAAGCATCCACAGAGAGAATATAATAGGCGGGCATTCAGAGAGATGAGAGGACAGAAAGGAATAGAGAGAGAGAATAAAATAGAAGGACATGTAGAGAGAGGAGAAGACAGAAGAAAATCTAGAGGAAAGAACAGAAGGACATTTGGAGAGAGGAGAAGACAGAAGGGCATCCAGAGAGGAGAGGATAGAAGGGCATCCAGAGAGAGGAGAGAACAAAAGGGCATGCATAGAAAGGAGACAACAGAAGGACATCCATAGAGCGGAGATGACAGAAGGGCATCCAGAGAGAGGAGAGATCAGAAGGGCATCCAGAGACAGGAGAATACAGAAGGGCATCCACAGAGAGGAGAGGATACAAGAACATCGAAGGAGACAAGAAAACAGAAGGGCATCAAAAGAGAGGAGATTACTGAAGGGAATCCATTGAGAAGAGAAGACAGATGGGCATCAAGAGAGAGAGAAGAGAGGACACAAGGGCATCCAGAGAGATGAGAGAACAGAAGATCATCCAGAGAGAGAAGAGAACAGAAGTGCATCCAGAGAAAGGAGAAGACAAAAGGGCTTCCCGAGAGAAGAGAGAACAGAAATAGAATCCAGAGAAAGAAGAGGACACTATGGCATCCAGATAGAGGAGAGAACAAAAGGGCATACATAGAGAGGAGAGAACAGAAGGGTATTCAGAGAGAGGAGAGGAAAATAGGGCATCCAGATAGAGAAGAAAACAGAAGGGCATCCAAAGAAAGGATACGACAGAAGGGCATCCAGAGAGTGGAGAGGACAGAAGGACATCAAAAAAGAAGGGAGAACAGAAGGGCATCCAGAGAGATGAGAGAACAGGAGAGAATCCAGAAAGAGGAGAGAACAGAAGACCATCCAGAGAGAGCAGAAGACTGAAGGACATAGAGAGAAAGAAGAGAACCAAAGGGCAATCGGAGAGAGGATAAGACAGAAGGGCATCCAGAGAGAGGAAAGGACAGAATGGCATCCAGTGAGAAGAGATACAAGAAGGGCATCTAGAGAGGGGAGAACACAGAAGGATAACCTGAGTGAGCAGAAAATTGTCGGGCATCCAGAAAGAGAAGAAGACTGAAGGGCATCGAGGGAACAGAAGGGCATAGGGTGAGAGAAGAAGACAGAAGGGCATCCAGAGAGAGAAGAGTACAGAAGGGATCCAGAGAGAGGAGAGAACAGAAAGCCATCCAGAGAGAGGAGAGGACAGAAGGGCATCCAGAGTGAGGAGAGGACAGAAGGGTATCCAGAGAGAGAAGGGAACAGAAGAGCATCCAGAGGGATGAGAGGACAGAAGATAATCTAGAGAAAGGAGAGAACAGAAGGGTATCCAGAGAGATGAGAAGACAGAAGGGGATCCAGAGAAAGGAGAGGACAGAATGGCATCCAGAGAGAGGAAAGAACAGAAAGTCATCCAGAGTGAAGAAAATACAGAAGGGCATCCAGAGAGAGGAGAGGACAGGACAGAAGGGCATCCAAAGAGAAGAGAACAGAAGGGCATCCAGAAAGAGGAGAATACAGAAGGGCATTCAGAGAGATCAGAGGACAGAATGTCATCTAGGGAAAGGAGAAGACATAAAGGCATCCATAGATAGGTGAAAACTGAAGGGCATCCAGAGAGAGGAGAAGAGAGAAGAGCATCTAGAGAGATAACTTGACAGAAGAGGATAGGGAGAGTGGAGAGATCAGAAGGTCATCCAGAGAGAGGGGATGACAGAAGGGGATCCAAAGAGCGGAGAGGACAGAAGGACATCCAAAGACAGGAAAGGAAAGAACAGAAGGGCATCCAGAGAGAGGAGAAGACAGAGGGCATCTGGATAGAGGAGAGAAAAGAAGGTCATCCAGAGAGAGGAAAAAAATGTCATCCAAAGTGACAAAAAAGACAGAAGTGCATCTGGAGAGAGGAGAGGACTGACGGGCATCCAAAGAGAAGAGAACAAAAGGGCATCCAGAGAGAAGAGAAGACAGAAGGGCATCCAAAGAGAAGAGAACAGAAGTGCATCCAGATAGAGGAGAAAACAGAAGGTCATCCAGTTAGATGTGAGGACAGAAAGGCATGCAGAGGGAGGAGAAGACAGAAGGGCATTCATAGATATGTGAAAACAGAAAGGCATCCAGAGAAAAAAGAAGACAGAAAGACATTCAGAGAGAAGACTGTAAAGAAGGGCATCTGGAGAGTGGAGAGGTCAGAAGGGCATCCAGAAAGAGGGCAAGACAGAAGGGCATCCAGAAAGAGGACAGTACAGAAGGGAATCAAGAGAGAGGAAAGAACAGAAGGGCATCCAGAGAGAGAAGAAGACAGAAAGCATCTGGAGAGAGGAGAGAACAGAAGGTCATCCAGAGAGAAGAGAGAGCAGACGGCCATCAAAAGAGACAAAAAGACAGAAGGGCATCCAGAGAAAGGAGAGAACCGAAGGGCTTCCAGAGAGATGAGAGGACAGAAGTGAATCTAGAGAGAGGAAAGAATAAAAAGTCATGTATAGAAAGGAGAACACAGAAGGGCATCCATATAGAGGGGAAAACAGGACATGCAGAGAGAGAGAGAAGACAGAAGGGCATCTCAAGTGAGGAGAGAACAGAAAGGCATCCAGAGAGAGTAGAGGACAAGAGGGCATCCAGAGAAAGGAGAAGACAGAAAAGTATCTAGGGAGAGGAGGGGACACAAGGACATCCATATAGATAAGAGAACAAAAGAGCATCCAGAGAGAGGAGAGGACACAAGGGCATCTAGAGAGATGAGAGAACAGAAGATCTTCCAGAGAGAGGAGAAAAAAAGAAGGGCATCCACAGAAATGAGCGATCTGAAGATCATCCAGAGAGAGAAGGAAACAGAAGGGCATCCTGAGGGATGAGAGGACAGAAGAGAATCTAAAGAGATGAGAGAACAGAAGAGCATCCATAGAGAGAAGCGAACAGACTGGCATCCAGAGAGAAGAGAGGAATGAAGGGAATCTAGAGAGCTGAGAGAACAGAAGGGCATGTAGAGAGAGGAGAAGACAGAAGGGCATCCATAGAGAGGTAAATACTGAAGGGCATCCAGAGAGAGGAGAAGATAGAAGGGCATCCAGAGAGATGAGATAACAGAAGTGCATCCAGAGAGAGGAGAGAACAGAAGGGCATCAAGAGAGAGTGCAAGACAGAAGGGCATCTAGAGAGAGGAGAGGACAGAAGGGCATCCATAGAGAGGAGAGCACAGAAGGGAATCCAGAAGGAGAAAAGAACAGAAGGGCATCCAGAGAGAGGAGAAGACAGAGGGGCATCCGGATAGAGGAGAGAACAGAAGTTCATCCAGAGAGATGCAAAGACAGAAGGGCATATGTTGGGCCTTGGACAAGGTAACTCCATTTAACCTGTTACTTTCAGTCACGTAGGACAGTTAGAGCGTGTGACTAACAAGTCTCCACCTCCAGAGATTTAAATATTAATGAATTATCAAAAGGCCAGTGGCCTAGCTAATTAAGTTATTCCCTCCTTTTTCTACCTTCACTATAAAACTGGTCTCCCCTGGCTTTTGGCGGGGGAAGCGCGTACCAGTTGCGTTCATTCACCATGCCATGAACAATAAAAGGTTTGGAAACCCGGACTCCACGTGTCGATGGTCTCTCCACCTGATTCCCAGCTTTTGGAACCTTGGAACCTTGCCAATGCAGCAGCCAGCCCGCCCACCGACAGCTGCGTGAATGTGGGATCCTCCGCTGGTGGTGCGGGAAGCCCTGATGCCGGACCGCCCTGAGACTCTGCCGCCGGACTCCCTCCCCCCCTCCCCCCCCCGCCTGAGAGATTCTTCTCCACAGCTGGCGTCCAATGTGGGGCCTTGGAAGCCACACAACCATGCAGCTACTGATAACGCGGGAAGGGTAAGCCCCAAACTCTTGAAACAAGAAATCTGTTTTTTCCTCCTGTGTTTCAGTCGGAAGCCATCGCGCGGATTTTAGTAAGCCAAGGGAGCTTTTGCTACCTCCTGGCCAGGGCCACTCTCTGGGGCTGGTTCAAAGCTTCCTTGGCCTCTGCTTCAATCCCAACAGCCTGCAATGGGTGTTGGCAAAGACTCTCTATCTAGACTCTCTCTAAAACAAAAAGCAAACTGGTAACGCAGCAGCCATTTAAAAGCCATAAGGGCGGCTGCCAGTTCTTAAATCTGCGGGAAGGCTTGGTGCTCTTGGACCATTGTGGAATCCCCCAAAGCCAATAGGCCAAGGGAACGTTCCCATTGGACAAGGCGTTTCTCCTCTTTTTCTATCATGGGAAACTCCACCTCACATAAATGTTCACCCCAGGCCAGGCAAATATACTCCTTACTAAAGACCCATGGAATAAGAATAGGCAAAAAGCAAGCCTCCTTGTTTTGGGAGGAAGTTCTTCAGATAGCACCATGCATGGCAGAGGATAATATTTACAGTCCAGACTCATGGACCAACGTAGCTTCCCTTATCAAAAACAGAGATAAAAAACCCCCTCTTTCGTTTTTGCTGATCTTAGCTGCAATTTCTCAATGTATAGGACCAACTAAAATTGGACAGACTGAGAACAACAACACAGCTCCCGGGGACCCTCAGTTAAATGAACCCAAAAACACGAGCCCCCAAAATCGCCCCTTTTCAGACCTCCCAGCCCTTACCCAATTAATAAGAGAAATAAAATCAATCTACCCACCCCTTCCCGCTTATGCCTTGGAGGAAATACCAAAAAATCCATCTGCTCCTTCTGCTCCTCCCTCCCCCATCCAAAGGCAAGGCTCCATTAAAATACCAAAGGAGCTTTCCCCTGCCTCCCCACTTACTTCCCAACCGAAGAGAGATAAATCTTCTCCCCCTTCTCCTAGCCACAAAAGTGAGAGACCTCCAGAATCTGCAGATAAAGCCCTGCCAAATTCCGTAGTCCCTTGCAAACAATCATCAACTACTCAACAACTCTGCAATCTCAGGGACTCTCACATAAAAACTAACCCCGCCTCCCATGCTACTCAGGAATCTGATGCAGAACTCAAAACTCAAACTACCCGAGCATTTCCAGTTAATATCAACCCCACCCGAGTTAAGCCACTTAACTGGTATCCACTCCAGGCCTAAGACCTAAAAGAACTCAGGCAAGCAGTGAAGGAAAATGGCATTCATGCACCATGGACAAAATCCCTCCTGCAGAGCCATATTGCCAACTTAAACACCCCCCAAGACTGGAGAGATATTTGCCATTCTGCTCTTCCTGGTCCAATGTTTCTAGAATGGGAGGCCTACTATCGTGATGAGTGTCTTCAACAAGTCAGGCAAAACCAGGGAAGGGAAGATGACACTCCATGGGGTTTTAAAGAACTCTTTGGCCAGGAAGATTTCTCTACTGGGGCTCAACAGACAAGTCAGCCAGCAGGCTACTATGACCAGGTCCACCTCTGTGCCATTCAAGCCTGGAATAGGCTTACTCCACCTTCAGGATCTCAAGACCCTGCCCACTCCCTACTCTCCCTTCATCAGAAGCCTGGAGAATCCCTGTCTGGTTTTATCTTCAGAACTACAATGAGCTTAGAAAGAAAACTCTCCAATCCCACAGCTAGAGACCTTCTTCTTAAAACCATTGTTTGGGAAGGCATGACTTCTGAGTCTAGACTAGCCTGCCAGGGTCTCCGGGAAGAACATCATGATAGGTGGATTGTGGCAACCAGAGAACTAGGAACTGCATCGCACCAGGTCACATCCATAGCTCAGGCATTTGTGGCAGCAGTAAAAACAGAATGAATCTGCTTCAAATGTGGAGAGGCAGGACATTGGAAGGACGAATGCCCACTAAACTCCCCTTCTATAACAGATTCCAATCCTCCTGAGGTTCCCTGTCCCCGCTGCAGAAAGGGTTTCCACTGGAGGAGGTTCTGTACTGCTCAATATGATAAGGATGGTAACCGACTAGAGCCTTTAAACTTCAAACGGGGCAACCCTCAGTCCTGACAGTAAGAGGGAAAACTACTCCTGTAGAAGCCTTATGGCTGTCCAGCATCTCAGAAGGCTCCTACCCAAAGTTAACCATTAAAATAGATGATAAACCATTCAAGTGTCTTATTGACACTGGAGCCGACCGGAGAATTCTGAGACAGCAAGAGGTCCCACAGAACTGGCAGTTGACCCCTGGGCCCAAGCTCTTAGGCATAGGGGGTACCTCTCACACATTCATCACCAAAGAGACCTATAAATGGGAAGACCCAGATGGGGCTACCGGCCTTATACACCCCCTGGTAGCTCAAGTAGCCACCAATCTCTTGGGAAGAGATATCTTACAAGCCTTAGATATGGTCCTCACCACGAAGCCAGAAAGAGACCACATTAAGATAGAGGATATTACTTATGAAGAAAATAATACCCAAGGAGACCCAAATAACCCCCCTCCAAATCACCCCCAATTCTAGGGGCCACTGTTAAATTTAGTACTCCCTGCCTTGACTGGCTCTCTGATGAAGCTGTCTGGGTCCCACAGTGGCCTCTATCAAGGGAGAAAATTAAGGCCCTCAGAGAACTTGTAGAGGAGCAGCTGTCTCTACAACACATCTGCCCCTCCCACAGTCCATGGAACACCCCTGTATTTGCTATAAAAAAGCGCTCAGGGGGGTGGAGACTATTACAAGATTTCAGGGCAATTAACAAAACCATGCGAATCTGGGGCTCCCCGCAAAGAGGGCTACCCCATATCTCAGCCATTTCTGTCAAAGTTCCTCTACTAGCAATAGACATAAAAGATTGCTTTATTTCTATCCCTCTCCACCCTCGGGACTGTGAACGCTTTGCATTCTCAGTGCCCCCCATTAACAACTCTGGCCCAGCCTTATGATATGAATGGACCTCCTTCCCCTGATGACCCATCCCAATTCATCCCTATGCTTTTTATGTGCCTCCCTCTCCCAACCATTATTAACAGCCGTTCCCATTAACTTTTCACTCCTCTATGGACCCCTGCCCACGAGCAAAACACAGAACATTCCTCTCTTTGACCTTCCCCCGTCTCTTTGCCTTATAGGACTCTCCTCGAAACCCCATCTCACATGTGCTCATGACATCACCATTACCAAATCAGTATGCGTCAACCCTCCTGCCATGCTCTGGTGCAAGGGCACTACAGGTGCCTGTATCAACCCTCATTTTCAAGGCTCCTGCGCCCCTGTGATTGTTGTTCCTCAGGTTTATCACTATGAACCTGAAAAGCTCGCCTTGCAGATGAGAGAAAACCGAAAGAAGAGAGAGATCTTCATCCCTCTGCTCATTGGACTAGGCCTTGCTGTCTCACTTGGAGCTACTGGAACTGCTGGAGCAGCTCTTGTCCAAACACAGCATCTGGCCGGCGACTTCCAGGACAAGCTTGACCAGGTAATGGCCTATACAACAGACAGCCTTGAATCTCTTCAATGCCAGATAACCTCTTTAGCAGGAGTTGCTCTCCAGAACTGGAGGGCCCTGGACTTGTTGACTGCTGAACAGGGGGGACTTGTGTTTTGTTGGGGGAGGAATGTTGCTTCTATGTCAATGAATCTGGGCTTGTAGAACAAGATGTACAGATGCTCAAAGAGCTCCGGGGGAACCTCCGTGCTCACTATACTCCCAACACCCCTACCCCTTTGTATTCAAACCCCCTGATGGCTTGGATTCTCCCCCTCCTTGGCCCCATACTAGCCATTGGAGCCTTGCTTCTCTTGGCACCCTGCCTCATCCAGTTTCTAATACAACAGATGAGTAACATTGCAAAGGTAACCACCAATCAGGTCTTAGTTCAATATCAAACTGTTTCCGACATAGGAGACATTTATTCCAATGACACCTCTCCTTTATAAAAGAAAAGAGAGGGAATTGTAGGGCACTGAGCTGAGAGACAACCAGGTGTCTGGTTGAATGAGCTTCAAAGCCGGAGACCCTTTGAGGGATGGTAGGCAGTTTGGCTTTGTTCCTGGCCCCCTGGTGCTCTCAACTCCCGCCCTTTACCGACTCACAGCCCCTCCCTCAGAGAGGTTGAGAGGTCTACGACCATCAGGTCATTTAGGAATGGTGCCCCAGGCTCTCCTCACATGCATATGAGGCATCCCCAAAACCTCAGACTAAGACAATGAGGTTACCTGCTGCTAAAACCTTCACCCACCCCAAACTGTATATATTGAGCTTAATTGAGAAGTAAAGGGCACACAAGAACCATCCAGGTGTTCGTGAACTTCCTTTTGTCATTGACCTGCCACAACCCTTCTCCGCTACCTGGCTGGCACTTCCCAGCTTAAGAGCTGTAACCCTTTAGAGCCCGCTGGGCTCCTACCTAGCCGGCACTTCCCAGCTTAAGAGCTGTAAGGCTTCAGAGCCTGCTAGGCTCTTCTGCTACCTAGCCGCATTCCCTGGCTAAACAAAGAGCTGTACTGCTTGACAACCTGCCAGCTCTCCCTAGAGCCTGCCTGGAACGCCCAGCTGCCTTTCTGTCAGCTAGTCTGGCTCCTTATTGGCCTGGCCTGGGCCTGGACCAGTTCAGCATGGAGTAGCACGGGCAAAACCTGGAGAAGATTAGCCAGCCCCACTCACGCCTTGCCACCAGCTGGGAGACTGCCACGGGACATCTGCAGGACCAGGTCCCCAAAGGCATACAGGGAGAGGAGAGGACAGAAGGATATCTGGAGAGAGGAGAGAACAGAAGGGCATCTGGGGAAAGGGAGGACCGAAGGGCATCCTGAGAGTGGAGAGAACAGAAAATCATCCAGAGAGAAGAAAAGCACATAAATAGAGAGGAGCAGGAAGAAGGTCATCCTCATAGAAGAGAGAACAGAATGGCATTCACTGAGAGGAGAATACAGAAGGGCATTGAGAGAAAGGAGAGGACAGAAGGACATCCAGACAGAGGAAAGAACAGAAGAGCATCCAGAGAGAGGAGCAGAAAGAAGGTCATGCAGTCAGAGGAGAGAACAGAAGGGTATTTAAAAAGAGGAGAAGACAGAAGGGCATCAAGTGAGAGGATAGGACAGAACTGCATAGAGAGAGGAGAAGACAGAAAAACATCCAGAGGAGGATAGAACACAAGGACATGTAGATAGTGGAGAAAACAGAAGATCATCCAGAGAGAGAAGAGAACAGAAGGGCATCCATAGAGGGGAGAATACAGAGGGCATCCAGAGAGAGGTGAGAACAAAAGGGCATTCAGAAAGAGGAAAGAACAGGAGAGCATCCATAGAAGGAAGAGAACAGAAGGGCAAACAGAGATATGAGAGGGCAAAAGGGAATCCAGAGAGAGGAGAGAATAGAAGGGCATCCAGAGAGAGGAGAAGACAGAAGGACATCCGGAGATAGGAGAGAACAGAAGGGCATCCGGAGAGAGGAGAGAACAGAAGGGCATCCAGAGAGAGGATAGGACAGAGAACATGCGAAGACAGAAAAAGACATAAGGGCATCCCAAGAGAGGATATGACAGAAAGGTATCTAGAGAGAAGAGAGTAAATAAGGGCCTCCATAGAGATGAGAAGAGAAGGTCATCCACAGAGTGGAGAAGACTGAAGGGAATCCAAAGAGAGAAGAGAATAGAAGGGCATCCAGAGAGAGGAAAAGAAAGAAGAGCATCCAGAGGGAGGAGAAAACAGAACGGCATCCAGAGAGAGGAGAGTACAGGACAGCATCTATATTGAGAAGAGAACAGAAGGGTAACGAGAGAGAAGAGAGGACAGAAGGGAATCCAGATTGAGGAGAGGATAGAAGAGTATCCAAAGAGAGGAGAGGAGAGAATGGCCTCCAGAGAGAAGAGAGAACAGAAGGGAATCCAGAGAGAAGAGAGAGCAGAAGAACATCCAAGAGAGCTGAGAACATACGGGCATCCAGAGAGAGGAGAGAATAGAAGGGCATCCAGAGAGAGGAGAGAATAGAAGGGCATCCAGAGAGAGGAGAGTAAAAATGGGCATACAGAGAGAGGAGAGAACAGAAGGGCATCCCGAAATAAGAGAGGACAGAAGGGCATCCACAGAGAGGGGAGAACAGAAGAGCATTGAGAGAGAGGAGAGACTAGAAGGGCAACCAGAGAGAGGAGAAGACAGATGGGCACCCAGAGATAGGAGAGAACAGAAGGACATACAGAGAGATGAGAGTACAGGAGAGCCTCAATGGAGAGAAGAGAAGAGAAAGCCAACCAGATATATTAGCTTACAGAATATAATCCAGAGAAAGAAGAGGACAGAAGGGCCTCCAAGAGAGGAGAGGACAGAAGGGCATCCAGAGAGAGGAGAGGACAGAAGGGCATCCAGAGAAAGGAGAATGCAGAAGGGCATCCAGAGAGAGGAGAATACAGAAGGGCATCCAGAGAGAGGATGGGAAAGAAAGGTATCCAGAGGGAGGAGAGAATAGAAGTGCATTCAGAGAGAGGAGAAGACAGAAGGCATCAAGTGAGAGAGGAAATTACAGAAGGGCATCCAGAGAGAAGAGAAAAGAAGGGCATGCAGAGAGAGGAGAAGATAGAAATGCATCCAGAGGGAGGAGAGGACAGAAAGGCATAAAAAGAATGGAGAGGACAGAAGTGCATCCAGAGAGTGGAGAAAACAGAAAGGTATGTAGAGAAAGGAGAAGACAGAAAAGCATCCAGAGAGATGAGAGCAGAGAAGAGCATCCAGAGAGAGGAGAGACACAGGGCATCCAGAGAGATGAGAGAACAGAAGGTCTTCCAGAGATAGGAGAGAACAGAAGGACATCCACAGAGATGAGCGAACAGAGGATCATCCAGAGGGATGAGAGGACAGAAGAGAATCTAGGGAGAGGAGAGAACTGAAGGGCATCCAGAGAGATGAGAAGACAGAAGGGCATCCAGAGAGAGGAGAGGACAGAAGGGCATTCAGAGTGAGGAAAGAACACAAAGGCATGCAGAGAGAGGAGAAAACAGATGGGCATCCAGAAAGAGGAGAGAACAGAAGGTAATCCAGAAATAGGAGCCAAAAGAATGTCATCCAAGTGACAAAGAGACAGAAGGGCATCCAAAGAGAACAGAACAGAAGGGCATCTAGAGAAAGGAGAATACAGAAGGATATCCAGTGTGAGGAGAAAATTGTTGGGCATCCAGCAAGAGGAGAAGACTGAAAGGCATCGAGAGAATCTAGAGAACAGAAGGGCATAGGGAAAGAGGGTAGAGACCAGAAGGGCATCCAGAGAGAGGAGAGTAAAGAAGGGCATACAGAGAGAAGAGAGAACAGAAGGTAATCCAAAGAGAGGATAGGGCAGAAGGGCATCAAGAGAGAGGAGAGAAGAGAATGGCATCCGGAGAGAAGAGAGAACAGAAAGGAATCCAGAGACAGGAGAGGACAGAAGGGCATCCAGAGAGATAAGAGAACAGAGGAGCATCCATAGAGAGAATATAATAGAAGGGCATCCAGAGAGAAGAGAGGACAGAAGAGCATCAAGAGAGAGGTGAGCACAAAAGGGAATCCAGAGAGATGAGAGAACAGAAGGATATCCAGAGAGAATAGAGGACACAAGGGCATCTTGAGATAGGAGAGAAGAGAAGAACATCCAGAGAGAGGAGAAGACAAAAAGGGAATCCAGAAAAAGGAGAGAACAGTAGGGCATCCAGAGAGAGGGGAGGACAGAAGGGCATCCAGAGAGAGGAGAGTACAGAAGGGATCCAGAGAGAGAAGAGAACAGACAGCAATCCAGAGAGAGGAGAGAACAGAAGGGATCCAGAGAGAGGAGAGAACAGACAGCCATCCAGAGAGAGGAGAGGACAGAAGGGCATCCAGAGACAGGAGAGGACAAAAGGGTATCCATGGAGACGAGAGTTCAGAAAGACATCCACAGAGAGGAGAGAACAGACGGGCATCCAGAGAGCAGAGAAAACAGAAGGGCATTCAGAGAGTAGAGAATAGAACGGTATCCAGAGAGCAGAGAAGACCGAAGGGCATCCAGAGAAAGAAGAAGATAGAAGACCATCCAGTGAGAGGAGAGAACAGAAGGGCAACCAGAGAGAGGAGAAGACAGAAGGGCATCTATAGAGAGGTAAAAACAGAAGGGCATCCAGAGAGAGGAGAAGAGAGAAGGGCATCCAGTGTGAAGAAAAGACAGAAGAGCATCCGGAGTGAGGAGAGATCAGAAGTTCGTCCAGAGAGAGGAGAAGACAGAAGGATATCCAGGGAGATGAGAGGAGAGAAGGAAATCCAGACGGAGGAGAGAACAGAAGGGAACAACAAGAGAGGAAAGGACACCAGTGCATCCAGAGAGACGAGGGAACAGAAAGGCATGTAGGGAGAGGAGAGGATGGAAGGGCCTTTACAGATTCGGAAGAACAGAAGAGCATCGAGAGAGAGGAAACAACAAAAAGGCATCCAAAGAGAGGAGAGGATAGAAGGGCATTCAGAGAGAGGAGAGTACAGAAGGGCATCAAGAGAGATGAGCAGACAGAAGGGCATCCAGAGAAAGGAGAGGACAGAATGGCATCCAGAGAGAGGAAAGAACAGAAGGACATCCAGAGAGAGGAGAAGACAGAAGGGCATAAGGAAAGAGGAGAGAACAGAAGGACATCCAGACGGAGGAGACAACAGAAGGTCAACCAGAGTGATGAAAATACAGAAGGGCATCCAGAGAGATGAGAGGACAGAAAGGCATCCAAAGAGAAGAAAACAGAATGGCATCCAGAGTGGAGAATACAGAAGGGCATCCAGAGTGATGAGAGGACAGAAAGGCATGTAGAGAGAGGTGAAGACATAAGGGCATCCATAGATAGGTGAAAACGGAAGGGCATCCAGAGAGAGGAGAAGACAGTAGGGCATCCAGAGAGATGACTTGACAGACGAGCATATGGAGAGTGGAGAGACCAGAAGGTCATCCAGAGAGAGGGGAAGACAGAATGGAATCCAGAGAGAGGAGAGGACAGAAGGGCATTTAGAGAGAGGAAAGAACAGAAGGGCATCCAGGGAGAGGAGAAGACACAAGGGCATCTGGATAGAGGAGAAAAATTAAGGTCATCCAGAGAGAGGAGACAACAGAAGGTCATCCAGAGAGACAAACACACAAAAGGGCATCCAGAGAGAGGAGAGAACAGAACAGCTTCCAGAGAGAGGAGAAAACAGAAGGGCATGTAGAGAGAGGAGACAAGAGAATGTCATCCATAGGGAGGAGAAGACAAAAGGGCATACAGAGAGAGGAGAGGACAGAAGAAATTCCAGAGAGAGAGAGAACAGAAGGGCATCCGGGTAGAAGAGAAGACAGAAGGGCATCCAGAGAGAGTAGAGGAAAATAGGTAATCCAGAGAGAGAAGAGGACAGAAGGGCATCCAAGGAAAGGAGAGGACAGAAGGCCATCCATTAAGAGGAGAGAACAGAAGGGCATCCAGAGAATGGAGAGAACAGAAGAGCATTGGAAGAGAGGAGAAAACAGAAGGGCATCAAAAGTGAGGAGAGGACAGAAGGGCATCCATAGAGAAGAGAAGATAGAAGGGTATCCAGAGAGAGGAGAGGACACTAGGGCATCCAGAGAGATGAGATAACAGAAGATCATCTGGAAAGAGAAGAGAACAGAAGGGCATCCAGAGAGAGGAGAAGACAGAAGGGCATCCATAGATAAGAGAGGACAGAAGGGCATCGAGAGAGAGAAGAGGACACAAGAGCATCGAGATAGAGGAGAGAACAGAAAGGCATAAAGAGAGAGGAGGCAACAGAAGGGTATCAAGAGAGAGGATAGGAGAAAAGGGCATCCAAGAGAGAAGAGTACAGAAGGGCATCCAAAGAGAAAAGAAGACAGAAGGGCATCCATAGAGAGGTATAAACAGAAGGGCATCCAGAGAGAGGATAAGAGAGAAGGGCATCCAGAGAGATGAGATAACTATAGGGCATCGAGAGAGAGGACAAGACAGAAGGGCATCCGGATAGAGGAGAGAACAGAAGGTCATCCAGAGAAATGAAAATACAGAAGGGCATACAGAGAGAGGAGAGGAAAGAAGGATATCTGGAGAGAGGAGAGAACAGAAGGGCATCTGGAAAAGAGGGAGGACAGAAGGACATCCTGGGAGTGGAGAGAACATAAAATCATCCAGAGAGAGGAGAGAAGAGAAGCACATCAAGAGGGAGGAGCAGGAAGACGGTCATCCTGATAGAGGAGAGAACAGAAGAGCATCCATTGAGAGGTGAAGACAGAAGGGCATCCAGAGAAAGGAGAGGAAAGAAGGGCATCCAGACAGAGGAGAGAACAGAAAAGCATCCAGAGACAGGAGCAGAAAGAAGGTCATGCAGTCATAAGAAAGAACAGAAGGGCATCCAAAGAGAGGAGAATATAAAAGGGCATCGAGGGAGAGGAGAGGACAGACGGCATACAGAGAGAGGAGAAGACAGAAATCCATTCAGAGAGAGGAGAGTACATAAAAGCATCCAGAGAGAGGAGAGGACAGAAGGTCATCCAGAGAGAGGAGAGAACAGAAGGGCATCCATGGAGAGGATAGGTCAGAAGCGCATCCACAGAGAAGAGAGAACATAAGGGCATCCAGAGAGTGGAGAAAACAGAAGGGCATCCAGAAAGAGTAGAGAATAGATCAGTATCCAGAGAGCAGAGAAGACAGAAGGGCATCCAGAGGAAGGAGAAGACAGAAGGGCATTAAGTGAGAGGACAGAACAGAAAGGCATCAAGAGAGAGGAGAGGACAGAAGGGCATCTGGAAAGAGGAGAAGAGAGAAGGAATCTAGATGGAGAAGAGGACAGTCGGGCTTCCTGAGAGAGGAGAGAACAGAAGGGCATCCAGAGAGAACAGAAGAGTGAAGGGTATCCAGAGAGAGGAGAGGACAAAAGGGCATCCAGAGATAGAGGAGAGAACAACAGGGCATCAAGAGAGAGGAGAAGACAGAAGGGCATCCAGAGAGAGGAGAAGACAGAAGAGCATCCAGAGGGAGGAGAAGACAGAAGGACATTCAGAGAGAGTAGAGGGAATAATGGCATGCCGAGAGAGGAGAGAACAAAGGGCATCCAGAGAGAGGAGAGGACAGAAGGGCATAGGGAGAGAGGAGAAGACAGAAGGGCATCCTGAGATAGGAGAGAAGAGAAGGGCATCCAGAGAGAGGAGAAGACAGAAGGGCATCTGGAGAGAGGAGACAACAGAAGGGCATCCAGAGAGAGGAGAGAGCTGAAGGGCATCCGGAGAGAGGAGAAGACAGAAGGGCATGCAGAGAGAGAGAGAGTAGAGAACAGAAGGGCATCCCGATAGAAGAGAGAACAGTAGGGCATCAAGAGAGAGGAGAAGATAGAAGGGAATCCAGAGACAGGAGAGAACAGAGGGTCATCAAGAGAGAGGATAGAACAGAAGGGCATCAAGAGAGAGAAGAAGATAGAAGGGAATCCAGAGACAGGAGAGAACAGAAGGGCATCTAGATAGAGGAGAGAGAATAAGGGCATCCAGAGAGAGAAGAGGACACAAGGGCATCCAGAGAGAGGAGAGAACAGAAGGACATCAAGAGAGAGGAGAGAACAGAAGGGTATCCATAGAGAGGAGAGGACAAAAGGTCATCCAGAGAGAGGATAGAACAGAAGGGCATCCAGAGAAAGGAGAAGACAGAAGGGCATTCAGACAGAGGAGAGGACATAAGGACATCCCGAGAGAAAAGAGAACAGAAGCACATTCAGAGTGGTGATAGAACTTTAGAGAATTCAGAAAGAGGAGAGAACATAAGTGCATCCAGAGACAATAGAGGACAGAAGGGCATGTAGAGAGAGCAGAGAACAGAAGGGTATCCAGAAAGAGGAGAAGACAGAAGGGCATTGGGAGATAGGAGAAGAAAGAAGGGCATCTAGATAGAGGAGAGGACAGTATGGCCTCCAAACAGAAGAGAGAAAAGAAGGGCATCCAGAGAGAGGAGAGGGCAGAAGGGCATCCACAGTAAAGAGTAAAGAACACCATACAGAGAGAGGAGAAGACAGAATTGCATCTAGGTAGAGGAGAGAACAGAAAGGCCCCCAGAGAGAGGAGAGAACAGAAAGGCATCCAGAGAGAGAAGAGAACAGAAGGGCACCCAGAGATAAAAGAGGACAGAAGGCCATACAGAGAGAAGAGAATATAGAAGGGCATCTACATAGAGGAGAGAACAGAAGGGCATCTAAATAAAGGAGAGTACAGACGGGTATCTAGAGAGAAGAGAGAACAGAAGGGCATCCAGAGAGCAGAGAAGACAGAAGGGCTTCCAGAGAGAGGAGAGAACAGAAGGGCATCTGGAAAGAGGAGAAGAGAGAAGGATTCTAGATGGAGAAGAGGACAGATGTTCATCCTGAGAGAGGAGAGGGCAGAAGGGCAACTAGGGAGAGAAGAGAACAGAAGGTCATCCAGAGAGAGGAAAAGACAGAAGGGAATCCTGAGAGAGGAGAGAACAGTAAGGCATCCAGAGAGAAAAGAGGACACAAGGGCATCCAGAGAGAGAAGAGAACAGAACGGCATCCAGAGAGAGGATAGAATAGAAGGGTATCCAGAGAGAGGAGAGGACAAAAGGGCATCCAGAGAGAGGAGAGGACAGAAGGATATCCCCAGAGAAGAGAGATCAGAAGCACATCCGCAGAGATGAGAGTACTGGAGAGAATCCAGAAAGAGGGGAGAACAGAAGCCCATCCAGAGAGAGCAGAAGAGTGAAGGACATCCAGAGATAGAATAGGATTGAAGGGCATTGGGAGAGACGAGAGAACAGAAGAGAGTAGGGAGAGAGGGGAAGACAGAAGGGCATTTAGGGAGAGCAGAGAACATAAGGGCATCCAGAAATAGGAGAAGACAGAAGTGCATCGGAAGATAGGAGTAGACCGAAGGACATTCAGAGAGAAGACAGGACAGAATTTCCTCCACAGAGAAGAGAGAGAAGAAGGGCATCCAGAGAGATTAGAGGAAAAAAGGGCATCCACATAAAATAATACAGAAGGCCATACAGAGAGAGGAGAATACAGAAGGGCATCTAGATAGAGGAGAGAACAGAAGGGCATCCAGAAAAAGGAGAGAACAGAAGGGCATCCAAAGAAGGAGAAGACAGAAGCGAATCCAGAGAGAGGAGAGAACAGAAGGGCATTAGGAGAAAGGAGAAGACAGAAGGTCATCCAGAGAGTGGAGATGACAGAAGGGCATCCAGAGAGAGGAGAAGAAAAATAGGGAATCCAGAGAGGAGAGAACAGAAGTGCATCCAGAGAGAGGAGAAGACAGAAGGGCATCCAGAGAGAGGAGAGGATAGATCAGCATGCAGAGAGAGGAGAAGACAGAAGGGAATCCAGAGAGAGGAGAGAACAGAAAGGAATCTAGAGAGCGGAGAAGACAGTAGGGCTTCCAGAGAGAGGAGAGAACAGAAGGGCATCTGGAAAGAGGAGAAGAGAGAAGGAATCTAGATGGAGAAGAGGACAGTCGGGCTTCCTGAGAGAGGAGAGAACAGAAGGGCATCCAGAGAGAACAGAAGAGTGAAGGGTATCCAGAGAGAGGAGAGGACAAAAGGGCATCCAGAGATAGAGGAGAGAACAACAGGGCATCAAGAGAGAGGAGAAGACAGAAGGGCATCCAGAGAGAGGAGAAGACAGAAGGGCATCCAGAGGGAGGAGAAGACAGAAGGACATTCAGAGAGAGTAGAGGGAATAATGGCATGCCGAGAGAGGAGAGAACAAAGGGCATCCAGAGAGAGGAGAGGACAGAAGGGCATAGGGAGAGAGGAGAAGACAGAAGGGCATCCTGAGATAGGAGAGAAGAGAAGCGCATCCAGAGAGAGGAGAAGACAGAAGGGCATCTGGAGAGAGGAGACAACAGAAGGGCATCCAGAGAGAGGAGAGAGCTGAAGGGCATCCGGAGAGAGGAGAAGACAGAAGGGCATGCAGAGAGAGAGAGAGTAGAGAACAGAAGGGCATCCCGATAGAAGAGAGAACAGCAGGGCATCAAGAGAGAGGAGAAGATAGAAGGGAATCCAGAGACAGGAGAGAACAGAGGGTCATCAAGAGAGAGGATAGAACAGAAGGGCATCAAGAGAGAGAAGAAGACAGAAGGGAATCCAGAGAGAGGAGAGGATAGATCAGCATGCAGAGAGAGGAGAAGACAGAAGGGAATCCAGAGAGAGGAGAGAACAGAAAGGAATCTAGAGAGCGGAGAAGACAGAAGGGCTTCCAGAGAGAGGAGAGAACAGAAGGGCATCTGGAAAGAGGAGAAGAGAGAAGGAATCTAGATGGAGAAAAGGACAGTCGGGCTTCCTGAGAGAGGAGAGAACAGAAGGGCATCCAGAGAGAACAGAAGAGTGAAGGGTATCCAGAGAGAGGAGAGGACAAAAGGGCATCCAGAGATAGAGGAGAGAACAACAGGGCATCAAGAGAGAGGAGAAGACAGAAGGGCATCCAGAGAGAGGAGAAGACAGAAGGGCATCCAGAGGGAGGAGAAGACAGAAGGACATTCAGAGAGAGTAGAGGGAATAATGGCATGCCGAGAGAGGAGAGAACAAAGGGCATCCAGAGAGAGGAGAGGACAGAAGGGCATAGGGAGAGAGGAGAAGACAGAAGGGCATCCTGAGATAGGAGAGAAGAGAAGCGCATCCAGAGAGAGGAGAAGACAGAAGGGCATCTGGAGAGAGGAGACAACAGAAGGGCATCCAGAGAGAGGAGAGAGCTGAAGGGCATCCGGAGAGAGGAGAAGACAGAAGGGCATGCAGAGAGAGAGAGAGTAGAGAACAGAAGGGCATCCCGATAGAAGAGAGAACAGCAGGGCATCAAGAGAGAGGAGAAGATAGAAGGGAATCCAGAGACAGGAGAGAACAGAGGGTCATCAAGAGAGAGGATAGAACAGAAGGGCATCAAGAGAGAGAAGAAGACAGAAGGGAATCCAGAGAGAGGAGAGAACAGAAGGGCATCAAGACAGAGGAAAGAAAAGAAGGGCATCTAGAGAGAGTAAAAGACAGAAGGGCATCCAGAGAGAGGAGAAGACAGAAGGGATGTTTCTGTTTTGAACTATGGAAAAGCACACCCCTGTGGTGGACAGTGGAAAGGACATCACTGTGGTGGACAGTAGAGAGGACCTTCTTGTGGTAGACAGTAAGAAGGATATCCCTGTTCTGGAAAATGAGAAAGACGTTTATGTTTTGGATTTTAAAAAGGATGTCACTTTTGTGGACATTGGGAAGGACCTCCTTGTGGTGGACAGTGGGAAGGATACTCTTCTGTTGGACAATTGGGAGGACATCCCTGTGGTGGACAGATGGGAGGAACTCTCTGTGTTGGACAGTGGGAAGAACACGTCTGTTGTGGACAGTGAAGAGGAGCACTCTGTGTTGGATAGTAGAGATCCCTGTGCTGGACAGTGATGAGGACATCCCTGTGGTGGACATTGGAGAGGACGTTTCTGTGGTGCACAGGAAAACACTATTTTGGTGAACCTTGGGAATGATGTCCCTGTTTTGGAGAGTGCAGAGCACATCACTGTGGTGGACAGTGGTGATGATGACATTGTGGACAGTGGGGAGGATGTTCCTGTGGTGCAAAAGAAAACATCTCTTTGGTGGACAGTTGGAATAGAGAAGAGGACTGAAGGGCATACGGAGAGAGGAGAGGACAGAATGGCATCCAGTGAGAGAAGAGAACAGAAGGGCATCTAGAGAGAAGAGAAGACAGAAGGATATCCAGAGTGAGGAGAAAATTTTCGGGCATCCAGAGAGAGGAGAAGACAGAAAGGCATCCAGGGAGAGTAGAGAATAGAACATAATCCAGAAAGCAGAGAAGACAGAAGAACATCCAGAGAGAGGAGAGAACATAAGGGCATCCAGAGAGAAGGGCATGTAGAGAGAGCAGAGAACAGAAGGGTATCCAGAAAGAGGAGAAGACAGAAGGACATCTGAAAATAGTAGAAGACAGAAGGGCATCCAGAGAGAGGAGAGGACAGAATGGCCTCCAGAGAGAAGAGATAAAAGAAGGACATCCAGAGAGGGAGGAGGGGGCAGAAGGGCATGCACAGAAAAGAGAAAAGAAGGTCATACAGAAAGAGGCAAAGACAGAAGGTCATGTAGATTGAAGAGAGAACAGAAGGGCATCTAGAGAGAGGAGAAAACAGAAGAGCATCCAGAGAGCGGAGAAGACAAAAGGGCTTCCAGAGAGAGGAGAGAACAGAAGGGCATCCGGAAAGAGGAGAAGACAGAAGGAATCTAGATGGAGAAGAGGACAGACAGGCATGCTGAGAGAGAAGAGGAGAGAAAGGTATCCAGAGAGAGAAGAGAACAGAAGGTCATCCAGAGAGAGGAGAAGAAAGAAGGGAATCCAGAGAGAGGAGAGAACAGAAGGGCATCCAGAGAGAGAAGAGGACACAAAGGCATCCAGAGAGAGGAGAGAACAGAAGGGCATCCAGAGAAAGGAGAGATCAGAAGAACATCCATGCAGAAAAGAGTTCAGAAGGGCATCCAGAGAGCAGAGAAGACATATGTGCATCCAGGGAGAGGAGAGAACATTAGGGCTTCCAGAGAGATGAGAGAACAGAAGTTCATGTAGAGAGGAGAGAACAAAAGGTTATCCTGAGAGAGGAGAGAACAGGAGGGAATCCAGAGAGAGAAAAAGACAGAAGGGCATGCAGAGAGAGGAGAGCACAAAAGGGCATCCTGAGAGAGGAGAGTACAGAATGGCCTCCAGAGAGAAGAGAAGGCAGAGGGCATCTAGAGAGAGGGGAAGAAAGTAGCGCATCCACAGAAAACAGTACAGAACGCCCTACAGAGAGAGGAGAAAACAGAAGGGCATCTAGATAGATGAGAGAACAGAAGGGCATCCAGAAAGAGGTGACAACAGAAGGGCATCCAGAGAGAAAAGAAGACAGAAGGGAATCTAGAGTGAGGAGAGAATTGTAGGGCATTCATTGAGAGGAGAAGACAGAAGGGGATTGGAAGAAAGGAGAGAAGAGAAGGGCATTGAGAGAGAGAGATGAGAAGATGGAAGGGAATCCATAGAGAGGAGAGAACAGAAGGGCATCTATAGAGAGGAGAAGACAGAAGGGAATCCAGAGAGAGGAGAGAACAGAACAAAATCCAGAGAGAGGAGAGGACAGAAGGATATCCAGAGAGATGTAAGGAAAGAAGGGCATCCAGAGAGAGGAGACTGAAAAGGGGCATCCAGAGAGAGGAGAGGACAGAAGGGATTCAGAGAGAGGAGAGAAAAGAAAACCATCCAGAGAGAGGAGAAGACAGAAGGACAACCATGGAGAAGTGTGGTCAGAAGGGCATCCAGAGAAAGGAGAGAATAGAAGAGCTTCGAGAGAGGAGAAGACAGAAACACATCCACATAAAGGGGAGAACAGAAGGGCATCCAGAGAGAGAAGAGCACAAAAAGGGCATCTAGAGAGAGGAGAGAACAGATGGGCATCCAGAGAGAGAAGAGCACAGAAGGGCATCCAGTTAGAGGAGAGTACAGAAGAGCCTCCAGAGAGAAGAGAAGGCAGAGGGCATCTAGAGAGAGGAGAAGAAAGTAGCGCATCCACAGAAAAGAGTACAGAACGCCCTATAGAGAGAGGAGAAAACAGAAGGGCATCTAGATAGATGAGAGAACAGAAGGGCATCCAGAAAGAGGTGACAACAGAAGGGTATCCAGAGAGAAAAGAGGACAGAAGGGAATCTTGAGTGAGGAGAGAATTGTAGGGCATCCATAGAGAGGAGAAGACTGAAGGGTATTGGAAGAGAGGAGAGAAGAGAAGGCCATCGAGAGAGAGAGAAGAGAAGATGGAAGGGAATCCATAGAGAGGAGAGAACAGAAGGGCATCCAGAGAGAGAAGAAAACAGAAGTGAATCCATAGAGAGGAGAGAACAGAACAAAATCCAGAGAGAGGAGAGGACAGAAGGATATCCAGAGAGATGTGAGGAAAAAAGGGCATCCAGAGAGAGGAGACTGAAGAAGGGCATCCAGAGAGAGGAGAGGACAGAGGGGTTCCAGAGAGAAGCGAGAAAAGAAAACCATCCAGAGAGAGGAGAAGACAGAAGGACATCCATGGAGAGGTGGGGTCAGAAGAACATCCAGAGAGAGGAGAGAAGAGAAGGGCATCGAGAGAGGAGAAGACAGAAACACATCCATATAGAGGTGAAAACAGAAGGGCATCCAGAGAGCAGAGAAGGCAGAATGGCATCCAGAGAGAGGAGAAGACAGAAGGGAATCCAGAGAGAGGAGAGAACAGAACAAAATCCAGAGAGAGGAGAGGACAGAAGGATATCCAGAGAGATATGAGGAAAGAAGGGAATCCAGAGAGAGGAGACTGAAGAAGGGCATCCAAAGAGAGGAGAGGACAAAAGGGATCCAGAGAGAGGAGAGAAAAGAAAACCATCCAGAGAGAGGAGAAGACAGAAGGACAACCATGGAGAAGTGTGGTCAGAAGGGCATCCAGAGAGAGGAGAGAAGAGAAGGGCATCGAGAGAGGAGAAGACAGAAACACATCCAAATAGATGGGAGAAGAGAAGGGCATCAAGAGACCAGAGAAGACAGAAGGACATCCAGAGAGAGGAGAGAACAGAAAAGCATCCAGAGAGGAGAGCACAGAAGGGCATCCAGAGAAATGAGAGAACAGAGAGGCATCCAGAGAGAATAGAGGACAGAAGGGCATCTAGAGAGAGGAGAGAAGAGAAGGGCAACCAGTGAGAGGAGAAGACAAAAAGAGAATCTAGAGAGAGGAGAGAACAGATGGGCATCCAAAGAGAGAAGAGGACAGAAGGGCATCCAGTGAGAGAAGAGAACAGAAGGGCATCCAGAGAGAGGAGTGTGAAGACGAGCATCCATAGAGAGGAGAGGACGGAAGGGATCCAGAGAGAGGAGAGAACAGAAAGCAATCCAGAGAGAGGAGAAGACAGAAGGGCATCCATGGAATGGATAGGACAGAAGGGCATCCAGAGAGAGGAGAGAACACAAGGGCATCCAGAGAAGAGAAGACAGAAACACATCTACAGGGAGGGGAGAAGAGAAAGTCATCCAGAGCGCAGAGAAGACAGAAGTACATCCATGGAGAGGCGAGAAAAAAATGGTATCCAGAGAGCAGAGAAGACAGAAGAACATCCAGAGATATGAGAGAACATAAGCGCATCCAGAGAGAATGGAGGACAGAAGGGCTTGTAGAGAGAGTAGAAAACCAAAAGGTATCCAGAAAGAGGAGAAGACAGAAGGGCATCGGGAGATAGGAGAAGATAGATGGGCTTCCAGAGAGAGGAGTTGACAGAATGGCCTCCAGAGAGAAGAGAGAAAAGAAGGGCATCCAGAGAGAGGAGAGGTCAGAAGGGCATCCACAGAAAAGAGTAAGCAAGGCCATACAGAGAGACGAGAAGTTAGAAGGGCATCTAGAGAGAGGAGAGAACAGAAGTGCATCTAGAGAGAGGAGAGAACAGAAGGGCATCCAGAGAAAAAGAAGAAAGAGCGAATCCAGAGAGAGAAGAGAACAGAAGAGCATTTGGATAGAGGAGAAGACAGAAGGGCATCCAGAGAGAGGAGAGGATAGAACAGCATCCAGAGAGAAGAGAAGGCAGAAGGGAATCCAGAGAGAGGAGAGAACAGAAGGGCATCCAGAAAGAGTAGAGAGCAGAAGGGCATCTAGAAAGAAGAGAAGACAAGAATATTCAGAGTGAGGAGAAAAGTGTCCTGCATCCAGAGAGAGGAGAATACAGTAGCGAATCTATTGTGAGGAGATAATCGTTGGGCATCCAGAGAGAGAAGAGCACAGAAGGGCATCCAGAGAGAGTAGAGGACAGAAGGGCATCCAGAGAGATGAGAGAACAGAGAGGCATCCAGAGAGAATAGAGGACAGAAGGGCATCTAGAGAGAGGAGACAAGGGAAGGGCATGCAGCGAGAGGAGAAGACAAAAAGGGAATCCAGAGAGAGGAGAGAACAGAAGGGCATCTAGAGAGAGGAGAGGACCGAAGGGCATCCAGAGCGATGTGAGGAAATTAGGGCCTCTAGAGAGAGGCGAGGACAGAAAGGATCCAGAAAGAGGAGAGAACAGAAAGCCATCCAGAGAGAGGAGAAGACAGAAGGGCATCCTTGGGGGAGGAGAAGTCAGAAGGGCATCCAGAGAGACGAGAGAAGAGAAGGGCATCGAGAGAGGAGAAGACAGAAACACATCCACAGAGAGGGGAGAACAGAAGGGCATAAAGGGAGCAGAGAAGACAGAAGGGCATCCAGATAGAGGAGAGAACAGAAAAGCATCCAGAGAGAGGAGAGCACAGAAGGGCATCCAGGGAGATGAGAGAACAGAGAGGCATCCAGAGAGAATAGAGGACAGTAGGGCATAGAGAGAGAGGAGAGAAGAGAAGGGCATCCAGCGAGAGGAGAAGACAAAAAGGGAATCCAGAGAGAAGAGAGAACAGATGGGCATCCAGAAAGAGGAGAGAACAGAAGGGCATCCAGAGAGATGAGAGGACAGAAGGGCATCTAGAGAGAGCAGAGAACAGAAGGGCATCCAGAAAGAGGAGAAGACAGATGGGCATCGGGAGATAGGAGAAGACAAAAGGGCATCCACTGAGAGGAAAGTACAGAATGGCCTCCAGAAAGAAGAGAAGGCAGAGGGCATCTAGAGAGAGGAGAAGAAAGTAACACAAAGAGTACAGAAGGACATAAAAAGAGAGGAGAAAACAGAAGGGCATCTAGATAGATGAGAGAACAGAAGGGCATCTAGAAAGAGGTGACAACAGAAGGGCATCCATAGAGAAAAGAAGACAGAAGGGAATCTAGAGTGAGGAGAGAATTGTAGGGCATCCATAGAGAGGAGAAGACAGAAGGGGATTGGAAAAGAGAAGGGAAGAGAATATCATCCAGAGAGACATGAGAAGACAGAAGGGAATCCATAGAGAGGTGAGAACAGAAGGGCATCCAGAGAAAGGAGAAGACAGAAGGGAATCCAGAGAGAGGAGAGAACAGAAGGGCATCCAGAGAGAGTAGAGAGCAGAAGGGCATCTAGAGAGAAGAGAAGACAGAAAGATATTCAGAGTGAGGAGAAAAGTGTCGTGCATCCAGAGAGAGGAGAAGAGGGTAGGGAAACTAGAGTGAGGAGATAATCATAGGGCATCCAGAGAGAGGAGAGACCAGAAGGGCATCCAGAGAGAGAAGAGTACAAAAAGGGCATCCAGAGGTAGGAGAGGACAGAAGGGCATCCAGAGAGATGAGAGAACAGAGAGGCATCCAGAGACAATAGAGGACAGAAGGGCATCCAGAGAGAGAAGACAAGAGAAGGGCATCCAGCGAGAGAAGAAGACAAAAAGGGAATTCAGAGAGAGGAGAGAACAGAAGGGCATCCAGAGAGAGGAGAGGACCGAAGGGCATCCAGAGAGATATGAGGAAATTAGGGCATCCAGAGAAATGTGAGGAAATTAGGGCGTCCAGAGAGAGGAGAGGACAGAAGGGATAAAGAGAGTGGAGAGAACAGAAAGCCATCCAGAGAGAGGAGAAGACAGAAGGACATCCAGAGAGAGGAGAGAAGAGAAGGGAATCGAGAGACGAGAAGACAGAAACACATCCACAGAGAGGGGAGAACAGAAGGGCATAAAAAGAGGAGAGAAGACAGAAGGGCAATCAAATAGAGGAGAGAACAGAAAAGCATCCAGAGAGAGGAGAGCACAGAAGGGCATCCAGGGAGATGAGAGAACAGAGAGGCATCCAGAGAGAATAGAGGACAGTAGGGCATAGAGAGAGAGGAGAGAAGAGAAGGGCATCCAGCGAGAGGAGAAGACAAAAAGAGAATCCAGAGAGAGGAGAGAACAGAAGGGCATCCAGAGAGAGGAGAGGACAGAAGGACATCCAGAGAGATGAGAGGACAGAAGGGCATCTAGAGAGAGCAGAGAACAGAAGGGCATCCAGAAGGAGGAGAAGACAGATGGGCATCGGGAGATAGGAGAAGACAGAGAGGTATCCAGAGAGAAGAGAGTACAGAATGTCCTCCATAGAGAAGAGAAGGCAGAGGGCATCTCGAGAGAGGAGAAGAAAGTAGCACATCCACAGAAAAGAGTACAGAAGGCCATAAAGAGAGAGGAGAAAACAGAAGGGCATCTAGATAGATGAGAGAACAGAAGGGCATCCAGAAAGAGGTGACAACAGAAGGGCATCCAGACAAACAAAAAGACAGAAGGGATTCTAGAGTGAGGAGAGAATTGTAGGGCACCCATAGAGAATAGAAGACAGAAGGAGATTGGAAGAGAGGAGAGAACAGAAGGGCATCCAGTCAGAGGAGAAGACAGAAGAGAATCCAGAGAGAGGAAAGAACAGAACAAAATCCAGAGAGAGGAGAGGACAGAAGTATATCCAGAGAGATGTGAGGAAAGAAGGGAATCCAGAGAGAGGAGACTGAAGAAGGGCATCCAGAGAGAGGAGAGGACAGAAGGTATCCAGAGAGAGGAGAGAAAAGAAAGCCATCCAGAGAGAAGAGAAGACAGAAGGACATCCATGGAGAGGTGAGGTCAGAAGGGCATCCAGACAGAGGAAACAAGAGAAGGGCATGGAGAGAGGAGAAGACAAAACCACATCCAAATAGAGGAGAGAACAGAAGGGCATCCAGAGAGCAGAGAAGACAGAAGGGCATCCAGAGAGAGGAGAGAATAGAAAAGCATCCAAAGAGAGGAGAGCACAGAAGGGCATCTAGAGATGAGAGAACAGAGAGGCATCCAGAGAGAATAGAGGACAGAAGGGCATCTAGAGAGAGGAGAGGACAAAAAGGGAATACAGAGAGAGGAGAGAACAGATGGGCATACAGAGAGAGTAGAGGACAGAATGGCATGCAGAGAGAGGAGAGTGAATAAGAGCACCCAGAGAGAGGAGAGGACAGAAGGGATCCAGAGAGAGGAGAGAACAAAAAGCCATCCAGAGAGAGGAAAAGACAGAAGGGCATATAGAGAGAGGAGAGAACAGAAGTGCATCCAGAGAGTGGAGAAGACCAAAGGGGATCCAGAGAGAGGAGAGAACATTAGGGCATCCAGAGAGATGAGAGGACAGAAGTTCATGTAGAGAGGAGAGAACAAAAGGGTATCCTGAGAGAGGAGCGGAGAGAAGGGCATCCAGATAGAGAAGAAGACAGAATGGCATGCAGAGAGAGGAGAGGACAGAAGGGCATCCAGAGAGAGGAGAGCACAGAAGGGCATCCAGAGAGACAAGAAAACAGAAAGGCATCCAGAGAGACGAGAGAACAGAAAGGCATTCAGATAGAATAGAGGACAGAAGGGCATCCAGAGAGATGAAAGGACAGAAGGGCATGTAGAGAGAGGAGAGAACAAAAGGGCATCCATAGAATGGAGAGAAGGGAAGGGCATCCAGAGAGAGAAGACAAAAGGGCATGCAGAGAGAGGAGAGTACAGAAGTGCATCCAGAGGGAGGAGAGAACAGAAGGGCATCCAGGGAGAGGAGAGCACAGAAGGACATCCAGAGAGAGAAGAAAACAGAAGAGCTTTCATAGATAGGAGAGCACAGAAGCACATCTGGAAAGAGGAGAAGAGAGAAGGCATCCAGATGGAGAAGAGGACAGACAGGCATCCTGAGAGAAGAGAGGACAGAAGGGAATCCAGGGAGAGAAGAGAATAGAAGGTCATCCAGAGAGATAAGACAGAAGGGAATCCAGAGAGAGGAGAGAACAAAATGGCATCTAGAGAGAGAAGAGGACACAAAGGCATCCAGAGAGTGGAGAGAACAGAAGAACATCCAGAGAGAAGATAGAACAGAAGGGTATCCAGAGAGAGGAGAGGACAAAAGGGCATCCAGAGAGAGGAGAGAACAGAATGGCAACCAGAGAAAAAAGAAGACAGTAGGGCATCCAGAGAGAGAGGACAGAAGGACATCCTGGAGGTGAGAACAGAAGCACATCCAGAGAGATGAGAGAAAAGGAGAGAATCCAGAAAGAGGAAAGAACAGAAGCCCATCCAGAGAGAGCAGAATAGTGAAGGACATCCAGAGAGAGAATAAGACTGAAGGGCATTTGGAGAGTGGAGAACACAAAAGGACATCTAGAGAGAGGAGAAGACAGAAGGGTACGCAGAGAGAGGAGAAAAAAAGGGCATATAGAGAGAGAAGAGGACACAAGAGCATCCAGAGAGAGGAGAGAACAGAAGAGCATCCAGAGAACAAAAGGGCATTGAGAGTGAGAAGAGAACACAAGGGCATCCAGAGAGAGGAGAGAACTGAAGGCATCCAAAGAGAGAAGAGCACAGAAGGGCATCCAGAGAGACGAGAGAACAGAGAGGAATCCAGAGAGAATAAAGGACAGAAGGGCATCTAGAGAGATGATAGAAGAGAAGGGCATCCATTGAGAAGAGAACACAAAAAGTGAATGCAGAGATAGGAGAGAACAGAAGGGAATCCAGAGAGAGGAGAGGACAGACGGGCATCCATAGAGAGGTGAGGAAAGAAGGGCATCCAGAGAGAAGAGAGTGAAGAAGGGCATCCAGAGAGAGGAGAGGACAGAAGGGATCCAGAGAGAGGAGAGAACCGTAAGCCATCCAGAGAGAGGAGAAGACAGCAGGGCATCTATGGAGAGGAAAGGTCAGAAGGGCATCCAGAGAGAGGAGAGAAGATAAGGGCTTTGAGAGAGGAGGAGACAGAAACACATTTAAAGAGAGGGGAGAACAGAAGGGCATCCAGAGAGCAGAGAAGACAGAAGGGCATCCAGAGGGAGGAGAGGACAGAAGAGCATCCAGAGAGAGGAGAGCATAGAAGGGCATCCAGAGAGATGAGGGAACAGAGAGGCATCCAGAGAGAATAGAGGACAGAAGTTCATCTAGAGAGAGGAGAAAAGAGAAAGGCATCCAACGAGAAGAGAAGACAAAAAGGGAATCCCGAAAGAGGAGAGAACAGAAGGCCAACCAGAGAGAGGAGAGGATAGAAGGGATCCACAGAGAGGAGAGAACAGAAAGCCATCCAGAGAGAGGAGAAGACAGAAGGGCATCCATGTAGAGGAGAAGTAAGAAGGGCATCCAGAGAGACGAGAGAAGAGAAGGGCATCGAGAGAGGAAAGACAGAAACACATTCACAGAGAGTGGAGAACAGAAGGGCATCCAGAGAGCAGAGAAGACAGAAGGGCGTCCAGAGAGAGGAGAGGACAGAAGAGCATCCAGAGAGAGGAGAGCACAGAGGGGCATGCAGAGAGACAAGAGAACAGAAATGTATCCAGATTGAATAGAGGACAGAAGGCATACAGAGAGATGAAAGTAGAGAAGGGCATGTAGAGAGAGGAGAGAACAAAAGGGCATCCATAAAGAGGAGAGAAGAAAAGGGCATTCAGAGAGAGAAGAAGACAGAAGGGCATGCAGAGAGAGGAGAGTACAGAAGTGCATCCAGAGGGAGGAGAGAACAGAAGGGCATCCAGAGAAAGGAGATGCACAGAAGTGCATCTGGAAATGGAGAAGAGAGAAGGCATCCAGGTGGAGAAAAGGACAGACAGGCATCTGAGAGAGAAGAGGACAGAAGGGCATCCAGGAGAGTAGAGGACAGAAGGGCATCCAGAGAGAGAGGAGAGGACAGAAGGATGTCCAGAGAAATGTGAGGAAAGAAGAACAGCCAGAGAGAGGAGACTGAAGAAGGGCATCCAGAGAGAGGAGAGGACAGAAGGGATCCAGAGAGAGGTGAGAAAAGAAAACCATCCAGAGAGAGGAGAAGACAGAAGGACATCCATGGAGTAGTGAAGTCAGAATGGCATCCAGAGAGAGGATAGAAGAGAAGGGAATCGAGAAAGGAGAAGACAGAAACACATCCACATAGAGGGGAGAACAGAAGGGCATCCAGAGAGCAGAGAAGACAGAAGGGCATCCAGAGAGAGGAGAGAACAGAAAAGCATCCAGAGAGAGGAGAGCACAAAAGGGCATCCTGAGAGAGGAGAGTACACAATGGCCTCAAGAGAGAAGAGAAGGCAGAGGGCATCTAGAGAGAGGAGAAGAAAATAGCGCATCCACAGAAAAGAGTACAGAACGCCATACAGAGAGAGGAGAAAACAGAAGGGCATCTATATTGATGAGAGAACAGAAGGGCATCCAGAAAAAGGTGACGACAGAAGGGCAGCCAGAGAGAAAAGAAGACAGAAGGGAATCTAGAGTGAGGAGAGAATTGTAGGGCATCCATAGAGAGGAGAAGACAGAAGGGGATTGGAGGAGAGGAGAGAAGAGAAGGGCATCCAGAGAGAGATGAGAAGATAGAAGGGAATCCATAGAGAGGAGAGAACAGAAGGGCATCCAGAGAGAGAAGAAGACAGAAGGGGATTGGAAGAGAGGATAGAAGAGAAGGGCATCCAGTCAGAGGAGAAGACAGAAGGCAATCCATAGAGAGGAGAGAACAGAACAAAATCCAGAGGGAGGAGAGGACAGAAGCATATCCAGAGAGATGTAAGGAAAGAAGGGAATCTAGAGAGAGGAGACTGAAGAAGGGCATCCAGAGAGAGGAGAGGACAGAATGGATCCAGAGAGGAGAGAAAACACTAAGCCATCCAGTGAGAGGATAAGACAGAAGGGCATCCATGGAGAGGAGAGAAGAGAAAGGCATCGAGAGGAGAAGACAGAAACACATCCACAGAGTGTGGAGAACAGAAGCGCATCCAGAGAGCAGAGAAGACAGAAGGGCATCCAGAGAGAGGAGAGAACAGAAAAGCATCCAAAGAGAGGAGAGCACAGAAGGGCATCCAGAGATGAGAGAACAGAGAGGCATCCATAGAGAGGAGAAGACAGAAGGGCATACAGAGAGAGGAGAGAAGAGAAGGGCATCCAGTGAGACGAGAAGACAAAAAGGGAATCCAGAAAGAGGAGAGAACAGAAGGGCATCCAGAAAGAGGAGAGGACAGAAGGGCATCCAGAGAGAGAAGAGAACAGAAGGGCATCCAGAGAGAGGAGAGGACAGAAGGGATCTAGAGAGAGGAGAGAACAGAAAGCCATCCAGAGAGAGGAGAAGACAGAAGGGCATCTATGGAGAGAAGAGGACAGAAGGGCATACAGAGAGAGGAGAGAACAGAAGGCCATCCAGAGAGTGGAGAATACAGAAACACATCTACAGGGAGGGGAGAAGAGCAGGGCATCCAGAGCGCAGAGAAGACAGAAGTACATCCAGGGAGAGTATAGAATAAAATGGTATCCAGAGAGCGGAGATGACAGAAGAACATCCAGAGATATGAGAGAACAAAAGGGCATCCAGAGAGAATAGAGGACAGAAGGGCATGTAGAGAGAGTAGAGAACAGAAAGGTATCAAGAAAGAGGAGAAGACAGAAGGGCATCAGGAGATAGGAGAAGACGGAAGGGCTTCCAGAGAGAGGAGTTGACAGAATGGCCTCCAGAGAGAAGAGAGATAAGAAGGGCTTTCAGAGAGAGGAGAGCTCAGAAGGGCATCCACAGAAAAGAATAAAGAAGGCCATACAGAGAGAGGAGAAGACACAAGGGCATCTAGATAGAGGAGAGAACAGAAGGGCATCCAGAGAAGGAGAAGACAGAGCAAATCCAGAGAGAGAAGAGAACAGAAGGGCATTTGGAGAGAGGAGAGGACAGAAGGGCATCCAGAGAGAGGAGAGGATAGAACGACATCCAGAAAGAGGAGAAGACAGAAGCGAATCCAGAGAGAGGAGAGAACAGATGGGCATCCAGAGAGAGGACAGAGCAGAAGGGCATCTAGGGAGAAGAGAAGACAGAAGGATTTCCAGAGTGAGGAGAAAAGTGTCGTGAATCCAGAGAGAGGATAAGAAAGAAGGGAATCTAGATTGAGGAGATAATGGTAGGGTATCCAGAGAGAGGAGAGATCAAAAGGGCATCCAGAGAGAAGAGAGCACAGAAGGGCATCCAGAGAGATGAGAGAACAGAGAGGAATCGAGAGAGAATAGAGGACAGAATGGTATCTAGAGAGAGGATAGAAGAGAAGGTCATCCAACAAGAGCAGAAGACAAAAAGGGAATGCAGAGAGAGGAGAGAACAGAAGGGCATCCAGAGATAGGAGAGAACAGAAGGGCATGCAGAGAAAGAAGAGAACAGAAGTGCATCCAGAGAGAGAAGAGAATAGAAGGACATCCAGAGAGAGGAGTGTGAAGAAGGGCATCCAGAGAGAGGAGAGGACAGAAGGGATCTAGAGAGAGGAGAGAACGGAAAGCCATCCAGAGAGAGGAGAAGACAGAAGGGCATCTATGGAGAGGAGAGGACAGAAGGGCATCCAGAGAGAGCAGAGAACAGAAGGCCATACAGACAGTGGAGAATACAGAAACACATCTACAGGGAGGGGAGAAGAGAAGGGCATCCAGAGTGCAGAGAAGACAGAAGTGCATCCAGCGAGAGGAGAGAATAGAATGGTATCCTGAGAGCAGAGAAGACAGAAGAACATCCAGAGATACGAGAGAACATAAGGGCATCCAGAGGGAATGGAGGACAGAAGGGCTAGTAGAGAGAGTAGAGAACAGAAAGGTATCCAGAAAGAGGAGAAGAGAGAAGAACATCAGGGGGATAGGAGAAGACAGAAGGGCTTTCAAAGAGAGGAGTTGACAGAATGGCCTCCAGAGAGAAGAGAGAAAAGGGCATCCAGAGAGAGGAGAGGTCAGAAGGGCATCCACAGAAAAGAGTAAACAAGGCCATACATAGAGAGGAGAAGACAGCAGGGCATCTAGATAGAGGAGAGAACAGAAGGGCATCTAGAGAGAGGAGAGAACAGAGGGGCATCCAGAGAAGGAGAAGACAGAGCGAATCCAGAGAGAGAAGAGAACAGAAGGGCATTTGGAGAGAGGAGAAGACAGAAGGGCATCCAGAGAGAGGAGAATATAGAACGGCATCCAGAGTGAGGAAAAGACAGAAGGGAATCCAGAGAGATGAGAGAACAGAAGGACATCCAGAGAGAGGAGACAGCAGAAGAGCATCTAGAGAGAATCAAAGACAGAAGGATATCCAGAGTGAGGAGAAAAGTGTTGTGCACACAGAGAGAGGAGAAGCCAAAAGGAGGTCTAGAGTGAGGAGATAATGTTAGGGCATCCATAGAGAGCAGAGATGAGAAGGGCATCCAGAGAGAGAATAGCACAGAAGGGCATCTAGAGAGACAAGAGAACAGAGAGGAATCCAGAGAGAATAGAGGACAGAAGGGCATCTAGAGAGAGGATAGAAGAGAAGGGCATCCAGCGAGAGCAGAAGACAAAAAGGGAATGCAGAAATATGAGAGGACAGAAGGGCATCCAGAGAGAGGTGAGGAAAGAAGGTCATCCAGAGTGAGGAGACTGAAGAAGGGCATCTAGAGAGAGGAGAGGACATAAGGGATCCAGAGGGGAGAGAACAGTAAGCCATCCAGAGAGAGGAGAATACAGAAGGGTATCCTGAGAGAGGAGAGGTCAGAAGGGCATACAGAGAGAGGAGGGAACAGAAATGCATCCAGAGAAAGGAGAAGACAGAAACACATCTACAGAGAGAGGAGAACAGAAGGGCATCCAGAGAGAAGAGAAGACAGAAGGGCATCCAGAGAGAGTAGAGGACAGAAGAGCATCCAGAGAGAGGAGAGCACAGAAAGGCATCCAGAATGATGAGAGAACAGAGAGGCATCCAGCGAGAATAAAGGACAGAAGGGCATCGAGAGAGAAGAGAAGAGAAGGGCATCCAGAGAGAGAAGAGTACAGAAGGGCATCCAGAGAGAGGAGACTAAAGAAGGGCATCCAGAGAGAGGAGAGGACAGAAGGCCATCCAGAGAGAGAAGAGAGCAGAAGGGCATCCAGAAAGAGAAGACAGAAGGGCATCCGGGGAGAGGAGAGAACAGAGGAGCATCCAGACAGAGGAGATACCAGAAGGGAAGCTTAAGAGATGATAAAAAAGAAGGGCATAGGAAGAGAGGAGAAGGCATAAGTGCCTCTAGAGAGAGGAGAGGACAGAAGGGCATAGAGAGAGAGGAGAACACAGAAGGGCATCCAGAGAGAGGATAGGGAAGAAGGGAATCCCGAGAGAAGAGAGAAGAAAGGACATCCAAAGAGAGAAGACTGAAGGGCATAGATAGAGAAGAATGGACAGAAGGGCATTCAGTGAGAGGAGAAGACAGAAGGGCAACTGGAGACAGAAGAGAACAGAAGGGCCTCCAGAGAGAGGAGAAGACAGAATGGAATCCAGAGAGAGGAGCGAACAGAACGGCATCCAGAGAGAGGAGAGAGCAGAAGGGCTTCAGGAGAGAGGAGAAGAAAGAAGGGCATCCGGACAGCGGAGAGAACAGAAGGGCATCGAGAAAGAGGAGAGAGAAGAAGGGCATCCAGAGAGAAAGAAAGACAGTAAAACATCCGGAGAGAGGAGAGAACAGAAGGGCATCCAGAGAGAGGAGATAGCAGAAGGGCATCCAGAAAAAGGAGAAGACAGAAGGGAATCCGGAGGAACGAGAGAACAGAAGGGCATAGGTAGAGAGGAGAAGACAGAAGGGCATCCAGAGAGAGGAGAGAAAAGAAGGTAATCCAGAGAGAAGAGAAGACAGAAACACATCCACAGAGAGGGGAGAACAGAAGGGCATCCAGAGAGCAGAGAATACAGAAGGAATCCAGGGAGAGTAGAGAATAGAACGGTATCCAGAGAGCGGAGAAGACAGAAGAACATCCAGAGAGAGGAGAGAACATAATGGCATCCAGAGAGAATAGAGAATAGAATGTCATGTATAGAAAGCAGAGAACAGAAGTGTATCCAGAAAGAGGAGAAGACAGACAGGGATCAGAAGTTAGGAGCAGACAGAAGGGCATCCAGAGAGAGGAGAGGACAAAATGGCCTCCAGAAAGAAGAGAGAAAAGAAGGGCATCCAGAGAGAGGAGAGTGAAGAAGGTCATCCACATTAAGAGTAAAGAAAGCCATACAGATAGAGGAGAAGACAGAAGGGCATCTAGATAGAGGAGAGATCAGAAGGGCATCTAGAGAGAGGAGAGAATAGAAAAGAATCCAGAGAGGGGAGAAGACAGGAGGGCTTACAGAGAGACGGGAGAACAATAGGGCATCCAGAAAGAGGAGAAGAGAGAAGGAATCTACATGGAGAAGTGGACAGACGGGCATCCTGAGAGAGGAGACGACAGAAGGTCATCGAGGGAGAGAAGAGAACAGAAGGTCATCCAGAGAGAGGAGAGCACAGAAGGACATCCAGAGAGAGGATAGAACAGGATACCCAGAGAGAGGAGAGGACAAAAGGGCATCCAGAGAGAGGAGAGGACAGAAGGGCATCCAAAGAGATGAGAGGACAGAAAAGCATCCATAGATTGGAGAGGACAGAAGGGCATTCAGAGAGAGGAGAAGACAGAAGGGCATCTGGAGAGAAGATAGAACAGAAGGGCATCCAGAGAGAGAGGAGAGAACAGAAGGGCATCCAGAGAGAGAAGAGCACAGAAGGGCATCCAGAGAGACGAGAGAACAGAAAGGAATCCAGAGAGAATAGAGGACAGAAGGGCATCTAGAGAGAGGATAGAAGAGAAGGGCATCCAGGGAGAGGAGAAGACAAAAAGGGAATGCAGAGAGAGGAGAGAACAGAAGGGCATCCGGAGAGAGGAGAGAACAGAAGGACATCCAGAGAGAGGAGAAGACAGAAGGGAAGCCGAAGAGATGAGAAAACAGAAGGGCATAAGAAGAAAGAAGAATACAGAAGGGCATCCAGAGAGAGGAGAGGACAGAAGAGCATCCAGAGGGAGGAGAAGACAGAAGGGCATCCAGAGAGAGGAGAAGGAAGAAGGGAATCCCAAGAGAGGAGAGAAGAAAGGATTTCCAAAGAGAGGAGATGACTGAAGGGCATCTATAGAGAGGAATGGACAGAAGGGCATTCAGAGAGAGGAGAAGACAGAACGGCATCCTTAGAGAGGAGAGAACACAAAGGCATTCAGAGAGAGGAGAAAACAGAAGGGCATTCGGAGAGAGATGAGGACAGAAGGGCAATCTAAGAGATGAGAGGACAGAAGAGCATCCATAGATTGGAGAGGACAGAAGGGCATTCAGAGAGAGGAGAAAACAGAAGGGCATCTGGAGAGAGGATAGAACAGAAGGGCATCCAGAGAGAGGAGAGAACAGAAGGGCATCCAGAGAGAGAAGAGCACAGAAGGGCATCCAGAGAGACGAGAGAACAGAGAGGAATCCAGAGAGAATAGAGGACAGAAGGGCATCTAGAGAGAGGATAGAAGAGAAGGGCATCCAGCGGGAGGAGAAGACAAAAAGGGAATGCAGAGAGAGGAGAGACCAGAAGGGTATCCAGAGAGAGGAGAGAACAGAAGGGCATCCAGAGAGAGGAGAGAACAGAGGAGCATCCAGAGAGAGGAGAGACCAGAAGGACATCCAGAGAGAGGAGAAGACAGAAGGGAAGCCGAAGAGATGAGAAAACAGAAGGACATAGGAAGAGAGGAGAAGACAGAAGGGCATCCAGAGAGAGGAGAGGACAGAAGGCCATCCAGAGGGAGGAGAAAACAGAAAGGCATCCAGAGAAAGGAGAAGGAAGAAGGGAATCCCAAGAGAGGAGAGAAGAAAGGACATCCAAAGAGAGGAGAAGACTGAAGGGCATCCATAGAGAGGAATGGACAGAAGGGAATTCAGAGAGAGAAGAAGACAGAAGGGCATCTGGAGAGAAGATAGAACAGAAGGGCATCCAGAGAGAGGAGAGAACGGAAGGGCATCCAGAGAGAGAAGAGCACAGAAGGGCATCCAGAGAGACGAGAGAACAGAGAGGAATCCAGAGAGAATAGAGGACAGAAGGGCATCTAGAGAGAGGATAGAAGAGAAGGGCATCCAGCCAGATGAGAAGACAAAAAGGGAATGCAGAGAGAGGTGAGAACAGAAGGGCATCCAGAGAGAGGAGAGAACAGAAGGGCATCCGGAGAGAGGAGAGAACAGAGGAGCATCCAGAGAAAGGAGAGACCAGAAGGACATCCAGAGAGAGGAGAAGACAGAAGGGAAGCCGAAGAGATGAGAAAACAGAAGGGCATAGGAAGAGAGGAGAAGACAGAAGGGCATCCAGAGAGAGGAGAGGACAGAATGGCATCCAGAGGGAGGAGAAGACAGAAGGGCATCCAGAGAGAGGAGAGGGAAGAAAGAAATCCCGAGAGAGGAGAGAACAAAGACATCCAAAGAGAGGAGAAGACTGAAGGGCATAGATAGAGAGGAATGGACAGAAAGGCACTCAGAAAGAGGGGAAGACTGAAGGGCATCTATAGAGAGGAATGGACAGAATGGCATCCAGAGAGAGGAGAGAGCAGAAGGGCATCCTGAGAGAGAAGAAGACACAAGGGCATCCAGAGGGAGGAGAAGACTGAAGGGCATTAGAAGAATCGAGAGAACAAAAGGGAATAGGGAGAAAGAAGAAGACAGATGGGCATCCAGAGACAGGAGACGAAAGGAGGGCATCCAGAGAGAGGAGAGGACAGAAGGGCATCCAGACAGAGGAGAGTACAGAAGGGATCCAGAGAGAGGAGAGAACAAACAGCCATCCAGACAGAGGAGAAGACAGAAGGTCATCTAGAGAGAGGAGAGAACAGAAGGGCATCCGGTGAGACAAGAGAACAGAAGGGCATACAGAGAGAATAGAGGACAGAAGGGCATCTAGAGAGAAGAGAAAAGAGAAGGGCATCCAGAGAGAGGAGAAGACAAAAAGGGAATCCAGAGATAGGAGACAAAGGAAGGGCATCCAGAGAGAGAAAAGGACAGATAGGAATCCAGAGAGAAGAGAGAAAAAAGGGCATACAAAGAAAGGAGAGGAAAGAAGGGAATCCGGAGAGGAAATAGGACACAAGTGCATACAGGCAGAAAGTGAACAGAAGGGCATCCAGTGAGTGGAGAGGACAGAAGGGCACCTAGAGAGAGCAGAGAACACAAGGGCATCCAGAAAGATTAGAAGACAGAAGGACATCGGTAGAGAGGAGAGACCAGAAAGGCATCAGGAGATAGGAGAGGAAAGAAGTTCTTCCAGAGAGAGGAGAAGAGTGAAGGGCATCCAGAGAGAGGAGAAGACAGAAGGTCATCCACAGAGAGGAGAGTACAGAAGGGCATCTGGAGAGAGGTGAGGACAGAAGGGCATTCAGAGAGAGGAGAGGACAGAAGGGCATCCAGAGAAAGGAGAGAACATAAGGGCATCCAGAAAGAGGAGAGAACACAATGGCATCCAGGTAGAGGAGAGGACAGAAGAAAATTCACAGAGAGGGTAGAACAGAAGAGCATCGAGAGAGAGGCGGGAACAGAAGGACATCCAAAGAGAGGAGTGGACAGAAGGGCATCCAGAGAGTGGAGAGAACAGAAGGGCATCTGCAGAGAGGAAAGAACAGAAAGGCATCCAAAGAGAGGAGAGGACAGAAGGGCATCCAGTGACAGGAGAAGACAGAAGGGCATTCAGAGAGAGGAAAAGACAGAAGGGCACCCAGTGAGAAAGAGGACAGAAGGACATCCAGAGAGAAGAAAGGACACAAGGGCATCGAGAGAGATGAGAGAACAGAAGAGCATCCAGAAAGAGTAGAGGAAACAAGGCCAATTAGAGAGATGAGAGAACAGAAGATCATTGACAGAGAGGAGAGAACAGAAGGACATCCAGAGAGATGAGAGAACAGAAGAGAATCTAGAGAGAGGAGAGAAAAGAAGGGCATCCAGAGAGATAACAGGACAGAAGGGCATCCAAAGAGAGGAGAGTACAGAAGGGCATTCAGAGAGAAGAGAAGACAGACGGGCATTCATAGAGAAGAGAGAAAAGAAGGGCATCCAGAGAGAGAACAGGACACAAGAGCATTCATAGGGAGGAGAGAACAGAAGGGCATACAGAGAGAGGAAAGAACAGAAGGGTATCCAGAGAGAGGAGAGTACAAAAGGGCATCCAGAGAGAGGAGAGACATCCAGAAAAAGGAGAGAACAGCAGCCCATCTAGAGAGAGCAGAAGACTGAAGGAAATCCAGAGAGAGAAGAGGACCGAAGGGCATCCAAAGAGAGGAGAAGACATAAGGGCTTACAGAGAAGAGAGAGGACAGAATGGCATCAAGTGAGAGTAGAGAACAGAAGGGCATCTAGAGAGAGGGTAAGACAGAAGGGTATCCAGAGTTAGGAGAAAATTTTCAGGCATACAGAGAGAGGAGAAGACTGAAGGGCATTTGGAGAGTCGAGAGAACAGAAGGGCATAGGGAGAGAGGAGAAGACTGAAGGGCATCCAGAGAGAGGAGACAACAGAAGGGTATCAAGAGAGAGGAGAGGACAGAAGGGCATCCAGAGAGAGGAGAGTAAAGAATGACATACAGAGAGAGGAGAGAACAGAAGGGCATCCAGAAAGAGGAAAGAACAAAATGGCATACAGATAGAGGAGAGGACAGAAGGGATTCACAGAGAGGGTAGAACAGAAGAGCATCGAGAGAGAGGAGAGAACAGAAGGGCATCCAAAGAGAGGAGAGGACAGAAGCACATCCAGAGAGAGGAGAGAACATAAAGGCATACAAAGAGAGGAAAGGATAGAAGGGCATCCAGAGAGAGGAGACAACAGAACGGCAATCAGAGAGAGGAGAGGACAGAAGGGCATCCAGAGAGAGGAGAGGACAGAAGGGCATCCAGAGAGAGGAGAGTACAGAAGTGATCCAGAGAGAGGAGAGAACAGGAAGCCATCCAGACAGAGGAGAAGACAGAAGTTCATCTAGAGACAGGAGAGAACAGAAGGGCATCCGGTGAGACGAGAGAACAGAAGGGCATACAGAGAGAATAGAGGACAGAAGGGCATCTAGAGAGAATAGAAGAGAGAAGGGCATCCACAGAGAGGAGAAGACAAAAAGAGAATCCAGAGATAGAAGAGAAAAGAAGGGCATCCAGAGAGAGAAAATGACAGAAATGAATCCAGAGAGAAGAGAGAAAAAAGGGCATACAGAGAGAGGAGGGGACAGAAAGGCATCCGGAGAGGGGAGAGAAAAGAAAGGCATTCAAGGAGAAAGTGAACAGAAGGGCATCCAGAGAGTGGAGAGGACAGAAGGGCAGCTGCAGAGAGCAGAGAACAAAAATGCATCCAGAATGAGGAGAAGACAGAAGGGCATCGGTAGAGAGGAGAGACCAGAAGGGCATCGGGAGATAGGAGAGGAAAGAAGTTCCTACAGAGAGAGGAGAAGACCGAAGGTCATTCAGAGAGAGGTGAAGAGAGAAGGTCATCCACAAAGAGGAGAGAACAGAAGGGCATACAGAGTGATGAGAGTACAAAAGAGCATCCATAGATAGAAGAGAACAGAAAGGCAACCAGAGAAATTAGAGGACAGAAGGGATCTAGAGAGAGGAGAGGAAAGAAAGGCATCCGGTGAGAGGAGAGAACAGAAGGGCATCCAGAAAGAGGAGAGAACAAAATGGCATCCAGTTAGAGGAGAGGACAGAAGGACATTCACATAGAGGGTAGAACAGAAGAGCATCGATAGAGAGAGGAGAGAACAGAAGGGTATCCAAACAGAGGAGAGGACAAAAGGGCATCCGCAGATTAGAGAGAACAGAAAGCCATCCAAAGAGAGGAGAGGACAGAAAGGCATCCAGAGAGAGGAGAAGACAGAAGGGCATCCAGAGAGAGAGAGAGAAGAAGACAGAAGGGCACACAGAGAGACAGAAGGACATCCAGAGAGAAGAGAGGACACAAGGCCAATTAGAGAGATGATAGAACAGAAGATCATCAACAGAGAGGAGAGAACAGGAGGGCATCCAGAGAGATGAGAGAACAGAAGAGAATCTAGAGAGAGGAGAGAAAAGAAGGTCATCCAGAGAGATAACAGGACAGAAGGGCATCCAAAGAGAGGAGAGTACAGAAGGGCATTCAGAGAGAAGAGAAGACAAATGGGCATCCATAGAGAAGAGAGGAAAGAAGGGCATTCAGAGAGAGAAGAGGACACAAGGGCATCCAGAGGGAGGAGAGAACAGAAGGGCATAGAGAGAGAGGAAAGAACAGAAGGGTATCCAGAGAGAGGAGAGGACAAAAGGGCATCCAGAGAGAGGAGAGACATCCAGAAAGCAGAGAGAACAGCAGCCCATCCAGAGAGAGCAGAAGACTGAAGGAAATCCAGAGAGAGAAGAGGACCGAAGGGCATCAGAAGAGAGGAGAAGACAGAACAGCATCCAGAGAGAGGAGAGGATAGAATGGCATCAAGTGAGAGGAGAGAACAGAAGGGCATCCAGAGAGAGAGGAAGACTGAAGGGCATTGGGAGAGTCGAGAGAACAGAAGGGCATAGGGAGAGAGGAGAAGACAGAAGGCCATCCAGAGAGAGAAGAAGACAGAAGGGCATCCAGACAGAGGAGAAGACAGAAGGGCATCCAGAGAGAGAGGAGAAGACAGAAAGGCATCAAGAGAGAAGAGAGGACAGAAGGACATCCAGAGAAAAGAGAGAACACAAGGTCAACAAGAGATTTGAGAGAACACAAGAACATCCAGAAAGAGAGGACACAAGGCCAATTATAGAGATGAGTGAACAGAAGATCATCCAGAGAGAGTAGAGGACACATTGCCAATTAGAGAGATGAGAGAACAAAAGATCATCGACAGAGAGGAGGGAACAGAAGGGCATCCAGAGAGATGAGAGAACAGAAAAGAATCTAGAGAGAGGAGAGAAAAGAAGGGTATCCAGAGAGAGAAGAGGACAGAAGGGCATCCAAAGAGAAGAGAGTACAGAAGGGCATCCAGGGAATGGAGAAGACAGAAGGGCATCTGGAGAGAGAAGAGGACAGAAGGGCATCCAAAGAGAAGAGAAGACATAGGGCATATAGAGAGATGAGACTACAGGAGAGCTTCCATAGAGAGAAGAGAACAGAAAGGTAAACAGAGAGATTAGAGGACAGAAGGGATCCAGAGACAGGAAAGGAAGGAAGGGCATCCAAAAAGAGGGGAGGACAGAAGGGCATCCAGAGATAGGAGAGGATAGTAGGGCATCCAGAGAGAGGAGGGAACAGAAGTGCATCAAGAGAGAGGAGAAGACAGAAGGGCATCCAGAGAGATGTGAGCCCAGAAGGGCATCCAGAGAGAAGAGAACAGAAGGGCATCCAAAAAGAGGAGAGAACAGAAGGGCATCCAGAGAGAGGAAAAGACAGAAGGGCATCCAGAGAGAGGAGAGTAAAGAATTACATACAGAAAGAGGAGAGAACAGAAGGTCATCCAGAAAGGAGAGAGAACAAAATGGCATCCAGATAGAGGAGAGAACAGAAGGGCATTCATAGAGAGGGTAGAACAGAAGAGCATCAAGAGAGAGGAGAGAAGAGAAGGGCATCCGCAGAGAGGAGAGAACAGAAGGGCATCCAGAGAGAGGCGAGAACAGAAGGGCATCCGCAGAGAGGAGAGAACAGAAGGGCATCCAGAGAGAGGAGAGAACAAAATGGCAAACAAAGAGAGGATAGTAAAGAAGGGCATACAGAGACATGAGAGAACAGAAGGGCATCCAGAAAGAGGAGAGAACAAAATGGCAACCAAAGAGAGGATAGTAAAGAAGGGCATACAGAGAGAGGAGAGAACAGAAGGGCATCCAGAAAGAGGACAGAACAAAATGGCATCCAGGTAGAGAAGAGGACAGAAGGCCATTCACAGAGAATGTAGAACAGAAGAGAATCGAGAGAGAGGAGAGAATAGAAGGGCATCCAAGTAGAAGAGAGGACAGATGGAAATCCAGAGAGAGGAGAGAACAGAAGGGCATCAGGAGAGAGGAGAGAACTGAAAGGCATCCAAAGAGAGGAGAGAACAGAAGGGCATCCAATGAGAGGATAGTACAGAAGGGCATTCAGAGAGAAGAGATAACAGATGGGCATCCATAGAGAAGAGAGGCAAAAACAGCATCCAGAGAGAGAAGTGGACACAAGGGCATCCAGAGAGAGGAGAAGACAGAAGGGCATCCAGAGAGACGTGAGGCCAGAAGGGCCTCCAGAGAGAAGAGAACTGAAGGGCATCCAAAAAGAGGAGAAGACAGAAGGGCATCCAGAGAGAGGAGAGGAAAGAAAGGCATCTGGAGAGAGGAGAGAACAGAAGGGCATCCAGAGAGAGGAGAAGACAGAAGGGCAACCAAAGAGAGGATAGTAAAGAAGGGCATACAGAGAGAGGCGAGAACAGAAGGGCATCCAGAAAGAGGAGAGAACAAAATGGCATCTGGGTAGAGGAGAGGACAGAAGGGCATTCACAGAGTGTAGAACAGAAGACAATCGAGAGAGAGGAGAGAACAGAAGGGCATCCAAATAGAAGAGAGGACAGACAGGCATCCAGATAGAGGAGAGAACAGAAGGGGATCCGGAGAGAGGAGAGAACAGAAAGGCATCCAAAGAGAGGAGAGAACAGAAGGGCATCTGGAGAGAGGAGAGAACAGAAAGGCATCCAAAGACAGGAGAGGACAGAAGGGCATCCAGAGAGAGAAGAAGACAGAAGGGCATCCAGAGATAGGAGAAGACAGAAGGGCATCCTGAGGGAAGATAGGGCAGAATTGCATCCAGAGAGAGGAAAGGACAGAAGGGAATCAAGAGAGAGGAGAGAACAGAAGTGCATCCAGAGAGAGAAGACGACAGAAGGACATCCAGAGAGAGGTGAGTACGGAAGGGCATCCAAAGAGAAAAGAACACAAGGGAATCCAAAGAGAGGAGAAGATTGAAGGGCATTCCGAGAGATGAGTAGACAGAAGTTCATCCAAAGAGAGCAGAGAACAGAAGGGCATCCAGAGTGATGAGACTACAGGAGAGCTTCCATAGAGAGAAGAAAACAAAAAGGCAACCTGAGAGATTAGAGGACAAAAGGAAAATGAGAGGAGAGGACAGAAGAGCATCCAGAGAGAGGAGAGGACAGAAGGGCATCCAGAGAGAGGAGAGGACAGAAGGGCATCCAGATAGAGGAGAGGAAAGAAAGGCATCCGGAGAGAGGAGAGAACAAAAGGGAATCCAGAGAGAGGAGAAGACAGAAGGGCATCCAAAGAGAGGATAGTAAAACAGGGCATACAGAGAGAGGAAAGAACAGAAGGGCATCTATAAAGAGGAGAAAACATAAGGGAGTCCAGTGAAGGGAGGGAATAGAGGGCATCCAGAAATAGGAGAAGAGAGAAGTCATCCATATGGTGAAGAGGACCGACGGGCATCCTGAGAGAGGAGAGGACAGAAGGGCATTCATGGAGAGAGGAGAACAGAAGGGCATCCATAGAGAGGAGAGAACAGAAGGGCATCCAGAGAGAGGAGAAGACAGAAGGGAATCCAGAGAGAGGAGAGAACAGAAAAGAATTCAGAGAGAGGAGAGAACAGAAGGGCATCCAAAAACAAGAGAGAACAAAATGGCCTCCAGGTAGAGGAGAAGACAGAAAGGCATTCATAGACAGGGTAGAACAGAAGAGCATCGAGAGAGAGGAGAGAACAGAGGGATCCGAAAAGAAGAAAGGACAGATAGGCATCCAGAGAGAGGAAAGAACAGAAGGGCATCCGGAGAGAGGAGAGAACAGAAAGGCATACAAAGAGATGAGAGAACAGAAGGGCATCCAGAGAGAGGAGAGGACAGAAGGACATCCAAAGAGAGTAGTGGACAGAAGGGCATCCAGAGAGAGAAGAAGACAGAAGTTCATCCAGAGAGAGGAAAGGACAGAAGGGCATCCAGAGAGAGGAGAGGACAGAAGGGCATCCAGATAGAGGAGAAGACAGAAGGACATCAAGAGAGAGGTGAGCACAGAAGGGCATCCAGTGAGAAGAGAACAGAAGGGAATCCAAAGAGAGGAGAAGACGAAAGGGCGTTCAGAGAGAGGAGTAGACTGAATGTCATCCAGAGAGAGCAGAGAACAGAAGGGCATCCAGAGTGATAAGACTACAGGAGAGCTTCCATAGAGAGAAGAGAACAGAAAGGCAACTGGAGAGATTAGAGGATAGAAGGGATCCAGAGAGAGGAGAGGACAGAAGGCCATCAAAAGAGAAGAGAGAACAGAAGGACATTCAGAGATAAGAGAGGACACAAGGGCATCAAGAGAGATGAGAGAACAGAAGAGCATCCAGAAAGAGTAGAGGACAAAAGGCCAATTAGAGAGATGAGAAAACAGAAGATCATCGACAGAGAGGAGAGAACAGAAGGGCATCCAGAGAGATGAGAGAACAGAAGATCATCCAGAGAGAGTAAAGAACAGAAGGGCATCCAGAGACATGAGAGGAAAGAAGAGAATCTAGAGAGAGGAGAGAACAGAAGGACATCCTGTGAGAGGAGAAAACAGAAGTGCATCCAAAGAGAGGAGTGTACAGAAGGGCATTCAGAGAGAAGAGAAGACAGAAGGGCATCAAGACAGAGGAGAGTACAGAGGGGCTTCCAGAGCGAGAAGAAAGAATTGCATTCAGAGAAAAAAAAAAGAGAACAGAAGAGCATCCAGAGAGATGATAGACCAGGAGAGAATCCAGAAGAGGAGAGAACAGAAGCCAATCCAGTCATAGCAGAAGACTGAAGGACATACTGAGACAGAAGAGGAATGAAGGGCATGCGGAGAGAGGAGAAGACAGAAGGGTATCCAGAGTGAGGAGAAAATTGTCAGGCATCCAGAGAGAGGAGAAGACAGAAGGGCATCCAGAGAGAGGAGAGGACAGACGGGCATCCAGAGAGAGGAGAGAACAGAAGGGCATCCAAAGAAACGAGAGAACAAAAGCATATAAAGAGAGAATAGAGGACAGAAGGGCATCTAGGGAGAGGAGAAAAGAGAAGGGCATCCAGAGAGAGGAGAAGACAAAAAGGGAATCCAGAGATAGGAGACAAAAGAAGGGCATCCAGAGAGAGAAAAGGACAGAAGGGAATCCAGAGAGAACAGAGAAAAGAAGAGCATCCAGAGAGAGGAGAGGACAGAAGGGCATCCGGAGAGGGGAGAGGACACAAGGGCCATCAGGAAGAAAGTGAACAGAAGCGCATCCACAGAGGGGAAAGGAAAGAAGGGCACCTAGAGAGAGCAGAGAAGACAAGGGCATCTAAAACGAGGAGAAGACATAAGGGCATCGGTAGAGAGGAGAGACCAGAAGGGCATCAGGAGATAGGAGAGGAAAGAAGTTCCTCCAGAGAGAGGAGAAGACCAAAGGGCATTAAGAGAGAGGAGAAGACAGAAGGTCATCCACAGAGAGGAGAGAACAGAAGGGCATCCAGAGTGATGAGAGTACAGGAGAGCTTCCATAGAGAGAAGAGAACAGAAAGGCAACCAGAGAGATTAGAGGACAGAAGGGATCCAGAGAGAGGAGAGGACAGAAGGGCATACAGAGAGTGGAGAGGACAGAAAGGCATCAAGAGAGAGGACAAGACAGAAGGGCATCCAGAGAGAGGAAAGAACAGAAGTGCACCTAGAGAGAGCAGAGAACAGAATGGCATCCAGAGAGATGATAGTACAGGAGAGATTCCAGAACAGGAGAGAACAGAAGCCCATACAAAGAGAGCAGAAGACTGAAGGACATACTGAGAGAGAAGAGGACTGAAGGGCTTTTGGAGAAAGGAGAAGAGAGAAGGACATCCAGAGAGAGGAGAAGACAGAATTGCATCCAGTGAGAGGAGAAAACAGAAGGGTATATAAAGAGAGGAGAAGAGAGAAGGGTATCCAGTTTGAGGATTGTCAGGCATCCAGAGAGAGGAGAAGACAGAGGGGTATCGGGAGAGACGAGAGAATAGTAGGGCATCCAGAGAGAGAAGAGAACAGAATGGCATCTGGAGAGGGGAGAGGACAGAGGGGCACCTAGAGAGAGCAGAGTAATACAAGGGCATCCAGAAAGAGGAGAAGACAGAAGGTCATCGGTAGAGAGGAGAGAACAGAAGGGCATCAGGAGAAAGGAGCGGAAAGAATTTCATCCAGAAAGAGGAGAAGACCGAAGGGCATTCAGAGAGAGGAGAAGACAGAATTGCATCCAATGAGAGGAGAGAACAGAAGGGCATCTAGAGAGAGGAGAAGACAGAAGGGTACCCAGAGTGAGTTGAAAATTGTAAGGCATCCAGAGAGAGGAGAAGACAGAATGGTATCTGGGAGAGACTGAGAGAAACAGAAGGGCATAGGGAAAGCAGGAGAAGACAGAAGGGCATCCAGAGAGAGGGGAGTACAGTAGGACATCCAGAGTGAAGAGAGCACAGAAGGGCATCCGGAGAGACGAAAGAACAACAGGGCATATAGAGAGAATAGAGGACAGAAGGGCATCTAGAGAGAGGAGAGTATAGAAGGGCACCTAGAGAGATCAGAGAACACAAAGGCATCCATAAAGAGGAGAAGACAGAAGGGCATCGGTAAAAAGGAGAGAACAGAAGGGCATAGGGAGAAAAAAGAGGAATGAGGTTTATTCAGAGAGAGGAGAAGATCGAAGATCTTTCAGTAGAGGAGAAGACAGAAGGTCATCCAGAGAGAGGAGATCAAAGAAGGGCATCCAGAGAGATGACAGTACAGGAGAGCATCCATAGAGAGAAGAGAACAGAAAGGCAACCAGAGAGATTAGATGATAGAAGGGATTCCAGAGAGAGGAGAGGACAGAAGGGCATCCAGAGAGAGGAGAGGACAGAAGGGCATCAAGAGAGTGGAGAAGACAGAAGGGCATCCAAAGACAGGAGAAGACCTAAGGGCATCCAGAGAGAGGAGAGGAAAGAAAGGCATCCGGAGTGAGGAGAGAACAGAAGGGCATCAAGAGAAAGGAGAAAACAGAAGGGCATCCAGAGAGAGGAAATGACAAAAGGGCATCCAGAGAGAGGAGAGAACAGAAGTGCATCTAGAGAGAGGAGAGAACAGAAGGGCATCTAGAGAGAGGAGAAGACAGAAGTGCATCCGGAGAATGGAGAGAACAGAAGGGCATACAGAAAGAGGAGAGAACAGAAGGGCATCCAGAGAGAGGAGAAGACAAAAGGGAATCCAGAGAGAGGAGAGAACAGAAGGGCATATCGAGAGAGGAAAAGACAGAAGGGCATCCAGAGAGAGGAGAGTACAGAAGGTCATCCAGAGAGAGAAGAGGACACAAGGAAATCCAAAGAGAGGAGAGAACAGAATGGCATCCAGAAAGAGGAGAGAACAGAAGGGTATCAAGAGAGAGGAGAGGACAAAAGGCATCCAGAGAGAGTAGAAGACAAAAGGGCATCCAAAGAGAGGAGAAGACAGAAGGGCATCCGGAGAGAGGAGTGAACAGAAGGGCATCCAGAGAGAGGAGAGAACAGAATGGAATCCAGAGAGAGGAGAGGACAGAAGGGCACCTAGAGAGAGCAGAGAATACAAGAGCATCCAGAAAGAGAAGACAGAAGGGCATCAGTAGAGAGGAGAGAACAGAAGGTCATCGGGAGAAAGGAGCAGAAAGAATTTCATCCAGAGACAAGAGAAGACCGAAGGGCATTCAGAGAGAGGAGAAGACAAAAGGGCATCCAGAGAGAAGAGAGGACAGAATTGCATCCAGTGAGAGGAGAGAATAGAAGGGCATCTAGAGATAGGAGAAGACAGAATGGTATACAGAGTGAGTTGAAAATTGTCAGGCATCCAGAGAGAGAACAGAAGGGCATAGGAAGAGAGGAGAAGACAGAAGGGCATCCAGAGAGAAGAGAGGACAGAAGGACATCCAGAGTGAGGAGAGCACAGAAGGGCATCTGGAGAGACGAAAGAACAGAAGGGCATATAGAGAGAATAGAGGACAGAAGGGGATCTAGAGAGAGGAGAGTACAGAAGGGCACCTAGAGAGATCAGAGAACACAAGGGCATTCATAAAGAGGAGAAGACAGAAGGGCATCGGTAGAGAGGAGAGAACAGAAGGGCATCGGGAGAAAGGAAAGGAATGAGGTTTATCCAGAGAGAGGAGAATACTGAAGATCTTTCAGTAGAGGAGAAGACAGAAGTTCATCCAGAGAGAGGAGATCAAAGAAGGGCATCCAGAGAGATGAGAGTACAGGAGAGCATCCATAGAGAGAAGAGAACAGAAAGGCAACCAGAGAGATTAGATGATAGAAGGGATCCAGAGTGAGGAGAGGTCAGAAGGGCATCCAGAGAGAGGAGAGGACAGAAGGGCATCCAGAGAAAGGAGAGGACAGAAGGACATCCAGAGAGAGGAGAGGACAGAAGGACTTTAGAGAGAGGAGAGAACAGAAGTGCATCCAGAGAGTGGAGAAGACAGAAGGACATCCAAAGACAGGAGAAGACAGAAGGGCATCCAGAAAGAGGAGAGGAAAAAAAGGCATCCGGAGTGAGGAGAGAACAGAAGGGCATCCAGAGAGAGGAGAAAACAGAAGGACATCCAAAGAGAGTAGAGAGCAGAAGGGCATCCAGAGAGAGGAAAAGACAAAAGGGCATCAGGAGAGAGGAGAGAACAGAAGGGCATCTAGAGAGAGGAGAAGACAGAAGTGCATCCGGAGAATGGAGAGAACAGAAGGGCATACAGAAAGAGGAGAGAACAGAAGGGCATCCAGAGAGAGGAGAAGACAAAAGAGAATCCAGAGAGAGGAGAGAACAGAAGGGAATTTAGAGAGAGGAAAAGACAGAAGGGAATCCAGAGATAGGAGTGGACAGAAGGGTAACCAGAAAGAGAAGAGAACAGAAGGGCATTCAGAAAGAGGAGAGTACAGAAGGTCATCCAGAGAGAGAAGAGGGCACAAGGACATCCAATGACATGAGAGAACAGAATGGCATCCAGAAAGAGGAGAGAACAGAAGGGTTTAAGGAGAGAGTAGAGGACAAAAGGGCATCCAGAGAGAGTAGAGGACAAAAGGGCATCCAAAGAGAGGAGAAGACAGAAGGGCATCCGGAGAGAGGAGTGAACAGAAGGGCATCCAGAGAGAGGAAAAGACAGAAAGCATCTGGAGAGAGGAGAGAACAGAAGGGCATCCAGAAAGAGGAGAGAACAGAAGGGTAACCAGAGAGAGAAGATACAAGGGCATCCTGAGAGAGGAGAGAACAGCAGGGCATCCAGAGAGAGGAAAGAACAAAAGTGCATCTAGAAAGAGGAGACGACAGAAGGGAATCCAGAGAGAGAGGAAAGAACAGAAGAGTATCAAGAGAGAGGAGAGAGCATAAGGGCCTCCAAATAGAGGAGAAGACAAAAGGGCATTCAAAGAGAGGAGAGAACAGAAGGGCATCCAGAGAGAGGAGAGAGCAGAAGGCCATCCAGAGAGAGAAAGAGACAAAAGGGCATCCAGAGAGAGAAAAACTCAAAAGGGCACCTAGAGAGAGGAGAAGACAGAAGGGAATCTGGAGAATGGAGAGAACAGAATGGCATACAGAAAGAGGAGAGAAATGAAGGGCATCCAGAGGGAGGAGAAGAAGAAATGGAATCCAGAGAGAGGAGAGAACAGAAGGGCATCTAGAGAGAGGAAAAGACAGAAGGGCATCCAGAGAGAGGAGTGGACAGAAGCATAACCGGAAAGAGAAAAGAACAGAAGGGCATCCAGAGAGAGGAGAGTACTGAAGGGCATCCAGAGAGAGAGAAGAGGACACAAGGAAATTCAGAGACAGGAGAGAACAGAAAGGTATCCAGAAAGAGGAGAGAACAGAAGGGTATCAATGAGAGGAGAGGACAATAGGGCATCAAGAGAGAGGAAAAGACAGAAAGTCATCCAAGAGAGGAGAGGACAGAAGGGCATGTAGAGAGAGCAGAGAACACAAGGGCATCCAGAAAGAGGAGAAGACAGAAGGGCACCAAGAGAGAAGAGAGGACAGAAGGACATCCAGAGAGAAGAGAGGTCACAAGGGCACCAAGAGGGATGACAGAACAGAAGAGCATCCAGAAAGTGTAGAGGACACAAGGCCAATTAGAGAGATGAGAGAACAGAACATCATCGACAGAGAGGAGAGAACAGAACATCATTGGCAGAGAGGAGAGAACAGAAGGGCATCCAGAGAGATAAGAGAGAAGAAAAGAATCTAGAGAGAAGAGAGGCAAAGATGGGCATCCAGAGAGAGAAGAGGACAGAAGGGCATCCAAAGAGAGGACAGTACAGAAGGGCATCCAGGGAAAGGAGAAGACAGAAGGGCATCCAGAGAGAGGAGAGAACAGAAGGGTATACAGAGAGAGGAGAGAGCAGAAGGGCATCCAGAGTGAGGAGAAGACAGAAGGGCATCCAGAGAGAGGAGAGAACAGAAGTGCATCCAGTGAGATGAGAGAACAGAAGGGCATCTAGAGAGAAGAGAACCGAAGTGCATTCAGAGAGAGCAGAGAACAGAAGGGCATCCAGAGAGATGAGACTACATGAGAGCTTCCATAAAGAGAAGAGAACAGAAAAGTAAACAGAGAGATTAGAGGACAAAATGGATCCAGAGAGAGGAAAGGATAGAAGGGCATCTGGATAGAGGAGAGGACAGAAGGGCATCCAGAGAGAGGAGAGAACAGAAGGGCATCCGCAGAGAGGAGAGAACAGAAAGGCATCCAAAGAGAGGAGAGGACAGAAGGGCATCCAGAGAGAGGAGAAGACAGAAGAGCATTCAGAAATAGGAGAGGACAGAAGGGCATCCAGACAGAGGTGAGCCCAGAAAAGCATCCAGAGAGTACAGAACAGGAGGGCATCCAAAAAGAGAAGAAGACAGAAGGGCATCCAGGTAGAGGAGAGGACAGAAGGCATTCACAGAGAGGGTAAAACAGAAGAGCATATAGAGAGAGTAGAGAAGAGAAGGGCATCCAAAGAGAGGAGCGGACAGAAGGGCAACCAAAAAGAGGATAGTAAAGAAGGGCATAAAGAGAGAGAAGAGAACAGAAGGGCATCCGTAAAGAGGAGCAAACATAATGGCAACCAAAGAGAGGATACTAAAGAAGGGCATACAGAGAGAGGAGAGAACAGAAGGGCATCCAGAAAGAGGAGAGAACAAAATGTCATCCAGGTAGAGAGGACAGAAGGCCACTCACAGAGAGTGTAGAACAGAAGAGTATCGAGAGAGAGAAGAGAAGAGAAGGGCATCCAAATAGAAGAGAGGACAGACGGGCATCCAGAGAGAGGAGAGAACAGAAGGGCATCCGGAGAGAGGAGAGAACAGAAAGGCATCCAAAGAGAGGAGAGAACAGAAGGGCATCCAAAGAGAGGATAGTACAGAAGGGCATTCAGAGAGAAGAGATAACAAACGGGCATCCATAGAGAAGAGAGGAAAGAAGGGCATCCAGAGAGAGAAGAGGACACAAGGGCATCCAGAGGGAGGAGAGTACAGAAGGGCATCCAGAGAGAGGAGAAGACAGGCATCCAGAAAGAAGAGAGGCCTTTCTGTCCTCTCTAGATTCTTTTCTGAACTCTCCTCTCTCCGGATGCTCTTCTGCGATCTCATCTCTCTGGATGCCCTTCTCTGTTCTCCTCGCTCTGGATGCCCTTCTGTTTTTACCTTTCTATGGATGCCCTTCTGTCTTCTCCTCTCTCTACATGCCCTTCTGTTCTCTCAGCTCTCTAGATTCCCTTCATTCCTCACATCTCTGTGGATGCCACTCTGTTCTCTTATCCCTATGGATGGTCTTCTTGTCTCTCATCTCTCTAGATTCTCTTCTGTCCTCTCATCCATCAGGATGCCCTTCTGTTCCCTTCTTTCTCTGGACGATCTTCTGATCGCTCATTTCTGTGGATGCCTTTTTGTTTACTTCTCTCTCTGGAAGATCTTCTGTTCTCTCATCTCTCTGGATGCCCTTGTGTCTTCTCCTCACTCTGGATGCTCTTCTGTTCTCTCATCTCTCTGGATGGCCTTTTGTCCCCTCCTCTCCCTGGATACTCTTCTGTATTCTCCTTTCTCTGGATGTCCTCTTGTCCTCTACACTCTGTGGATGCCTTTCTGTTCTCTCCTCACTCCAGATGCCCTTCTGTCTTCTCTCTTTGCATGTCCTGTTTTCCCCTCTATATGGATGCCCTTCTGTGTTCTCCTCTTTGTAAATGCCTTTTTATTCTCTCCTCTCTCTAGATTCACTTCTGTCCTCTCATCTCTCTGGAAGAAATTCTGTTCTCTCCTTTCTCTGGATCCCCTTCTGTCTTTTTGTCTCTCTTGATGACCGTCTGTTGTCTCCTCTCTCTGGATGACCTTCTGTTCTCTCCTCTATCCAGATGCCTTCTATCTTCTCCTCTCTCTGGATGCCCTTCTGTTCTTTCCTCTCTCTTGATACCCTTCTGTCTTCTCCTCTCTCTGGATGCCCTTCTGTCTTGCCCTCTTTCTGGATGCCCTTCTGATCTCTCCACTTTCCGGATGCCCTTCTGTACAGTCATCTCTCTGGATGTCCTTCTGTCTTCTTTTTCTCTGGATGCCCTTCAGTTTTCACGTATCTATGGATACCCTCCTGTCTTCTCCTCCTTCTACATGCCTTTCTGTCCTCGCATCTCTCTGGATGCCATTCTGTTTTCTCATCTCTCTAGATGCCCTTCTGTCCTCTCCTCTCTCTGGATGCCCTTATGTCTCATCATCTCTCTGGATGCCCTTCTGTTCTATTCTCTCTCTAGATTCTATTCTGTACTCTCATCCGTCTGGAAGATCTTCTGTTCGCTCATATCTGTGGATGCTTTTCTGTTCTCTCCTCTCTCAGGAAGTTCTTCGGTTCTCTCATATCTCTGGATGCCCTTGTGTCCTCTCCTCTGTCTTGATGCTCTTCTGTTTTCTCATCTCACTGGATGCCCTTCTGTCTTCATCTCTCTCTGAATGACCTTCTGTTGTCTCCTCTCTCTGGATGCACTTCTGTCCTCTCCTCTATTTTATGCCTTTCTGTCCTCTCCTCTCTCTGGATGCCCTTCTGTCTAATCATCTGTCTGGATGCCCTTCTGTCCTCTTCTCTCTCTGGATTCCCTTCTGTCCTCTAATAACTTTCTTTGTCTTTCTGTTCTCTTCTCTCTATGGAGGCTCTCCTGTACTCTCATCTCTCTGGATGCCCTTCTGTTCTCTCCACTCTCTGGATGCCCATCTGACTTCTCCTCTCTCTGGATGCCCTTCTGTCTTCTCCTCTCTCTGGATGCCCTTCAGGTCTCTCCTCTTTCTAGATTCCCTTCTGTCCTCTCATCTCTCTGTATGCCCTTCTGTTCTCTCCTATCTCGGGAAGACTTTCTGTTCTCTAATCTCTCTGGATGCACTGTGTCTCTCCCCTCTCTGGATGCTCTTCTGTTCTCTCATCTCTCTGGATGCCATTCTGTCTTCTCCTCTCTCTACATGCCTTTCTGTTATCTCCACTCTCTGGATGGCCTTCTGTTCTCTACTCTCTTTTTATGGCCTTCTGTCCTCTCATATCTCTGGATGCACTTCTGTCTTCTGATCTCCCTGGATGCCCTTCTTTTCTCTTCTCTCTGGATGCCCTTCTGTAATTTCCTCTCACTTGATGCCTTCTGTCTTCTCCTCTCTCTGGATGCACTTCTGTTCTCTCCTCTCTCTGGATGCCTTTCTTTCCCATCCTCTCTCTGGATGCCCTTCTGTATTCTCCTCTCTCTGGATGCCCTTCTGTCCTCTCCTCTCTGGATGCCCTTCTGTATTTTTATCACTCTGGATGACCTTCTATGGTCTCCTCCCTTTGGATGTCCTTCTGTTCTCTCCTCTTTCCTGATGCCCTTCTGTCTTCTGCTCTCTCTGGATGTCCTTCTGTTCTTTCCTGTCTCTGGATGCCATTCTGTCCTCACCTCTCTCTGGATTCCCTTCTGTCTTCTCATCTCTCTGGATGCCCTTCTGTTCTCTCCTTTTTCTAGATTCTCTTCTTTTCTCTCATCCCTCTGAATGCCCTTCTGTTCGCTTCTCTCTCTGGATGCCCTTCTGTCCTTTCCTCACTCTTGATGCCCTTCTGTATTCTCCTCTCTCCCTATGCCCTTTTGTTCCCTTGATTCTATGGCCTTCAATATTCTCCTCCATCTGGATGCCTGACAATTTTCTCCTCACTCTGGATATTCTTCAGTCTTCTGCTCTCTCTGGATGGGCTTCTGTTCTCTCCTCTTTCTGGATTCTCTCCTGTTCTATCATCTCTCTGAATGCACTTATATTCTCTCTTCTTTTGGGATGTCCTTCTGTCCTCTTCACTCTCTGGATGCCCTTCTGTCTTCTTTTTTCTTTGGATGCCCTTCTGTTCTCTCTTCTCTCTGGATGCCCTATTTTCCTCTCTTTTCTCTGGATACCCTTCTGTTCACTTCTCTCTCTGGATGGTCTTCTGTTCTCTCATCTCTCTGGATGTCCTTGTGTCCTCTCCTCTCTCTGGATTCCCTTCTGTACTCACCTCTCTCTGGATGCACTTCTGTACTCTCCTCTCTTTGGATTTTTTTCTGTCCTCTCATACCTCTGGTTGCCTTTCTGTACTCTCCAAGCCCTGGATGCCTTTCTGTCCTCTCCTTCCTCTGGATTTTTTTCTGTCCTATCATATCTCAGGTTGCCCTTCTGTCCTCTTTTCTCACTAGATTATCTTCTGTACTCTCATCTCTCTGGATGCCCTTCTGTTCTCTCCTCATTCTGGATGCCCTTCTATTCTCTCCTCTCTTTGGATTCCCTTCTGTCTTCTCCTCTCTCTGGATGCCCTAATGCTCTCTCCTCTCTCTGAATTCCCTTCTGTCTTCTGATCTTTCCAAATTCACTTCTGTTCTCTCCTCTCTCTGGATGCCTTTCTGTCCTCTCCATTCTCTGGATGCCCTTCTATCCTCTGCTCTTTCTTGATGCCTTTTTGTTCTCTCCTCTCACTGGATGCCCTTCTGTCTTCTTCTTTGTCTGGATGCCCTGTTGTCTTCTCTGCTCTCTGGATACCGTTCTATTCTCTAAACTCTCTGGATTCTTCGGTTTTCTTTGCCCTTCTGTCTTCTCTGCTCTCTTGATGCCCATCTGTTCTCTCCTCTCTGTGGATTCCCTTCTGAACTCTCCTCTCCATGGATGCCCTTCTGGTCTCTCCTCTCTCTGGATGCCCTTCTGTCCTCTCCTCTCTCTTGATGGCTTTCTGTTCTCTCCTCTCTCTGGATGCCTTTCTGTTCTCTCCTCTCTTGGGATGCCCTTCTGTCCTCTCCTCTCTCTAGTTGCCCTTCTGTCCTCTCCTCTCGCTGGATGCCCTTCTGTTCTCTCCTCTCTCTGGATGCCCTACTCTTCTTTCCTCTCTCTGGTTTCCCATTTTGTTTTCTCCTCTCTCTGCATGCGCTTCTCTTCTCTCCTCTCTCAAGATCCCTTGTGTTTTCTATTCTCTCTGGATATCCTTCTGCTCTCTCATCTTTCTGGATTCCCTTTTGTGCTCTCCTCTTTGTTGATGCCCTTCTGTCTCTCCTCTCTTTGGATGCCCTTCTATCTTCTCCTTTTTCCCTATGCTCTTCTGTTCCCTCGATTCTCTCAATGCCCTTCAGTTTTCTCCTCTCGGTGGATGCCCGACAATTTTCTCCTTACTCTGGATATCCTTCTGTCGTCTTCTCTCTCTAGATGCCCTTCTGTTCTCTCCTCTCACTGGATGTCATTCTGACCTCTCCTCTCTCTGGATGCCCTTCTGTCCTCTCCTCTCTCTGGATGTCCTTCTGTCCTCTCCTCTCTCCAGATCCTCTCCTCTCTCTGATGCCCTACTGTTCTCTCCTCTCTCTGGATTCCCTTTTTGTCTTCTCCTCTCTCTGGATGCGCTGCTCTTCTCTCCTCTCTCAAGATGCCCTTGTGTCCTCTATTCTCTCTGGATATCTTTCTGTTCTCTCATCTTTCTGGATTCCCTTTGTGTTCTCCTCTCTCTGGATGCCCTTTTGTCTTCTCCTCTCTCTGGATGCCCTTCTGTCCTCTCTTCTTTCTGGATTCCCTTCTGTTCTCTCATATCACTGGTGGCCCTTCTGTTCTCTTCTCTCTATGGATGCTCTCCTGTTCTCTCATCTCTCTGGATGCCCTTCTGTTCTCTCCTCTCTTTGGATGTCCTTCTGTTCTCTCCTCTCTCTGAATGCCCTTCTGTTCTCTCCCCTCTCTGGATGCTTTTCTGTTCACTCCTATCTCTGGATACATTCTGCACTCTCCTCTTTCTGGAAGCCCTTCTGTCCTCTCCTCTCTCTTGATGCGTTTCTGTTCTCTGTTCTCACTGGATGCCTTTCTGTCTTCTCCTTTCTCTGGATGCCCTTCTTTCTTCTCCTCTCTCTGGATGCCCTTCTGTATCCTCCTCACTCTGGATGCCCTTCTGTTTTCTCCTATCTCTTGAAGTCCTTCTGTCCTATCTTATGTTTGGATGCCCTTCTGTTCTCTCCTTTCTCTCGATGCTCTTCTGTTCTTCCCTTTCTGTGGATGCCCTTCTCTCCTCTCCTCTATCTGGATGCCCTTATGTTCTCCCCTCTTTCTGGATGCTCTTCTGTACCCTCCTCTCTCTGGATGCCCTTCTGTTCTATGCTCTCTCCAAATGCACTTCTGTCCTCTCCTCTCTCTGGATGCCCTTCTGTTTTTTCCACTCTGTGTATGGCCTTTTATTCTCTCCTCTCTATGGAGGCCCTTCTGTCTTCTTCTCTCTCTGGATGGCCTTCCGTCTTCTACTTTCTCTGGATGCCCATCTGTTCTCTCCTCCCTCTGGATGGCCTTCTGTCTTTTCCTCTCTCTGGATGCCCTTCTGTCCTCTCCTCTCTCTGTATGCCCTTCTGTCTTCTCCTCCGTCTGGATGACCTTTTGTTGTCTCCTCTCTCTGGAAGCCCTTCTGTTCTCTCCACTATCCAGATGCCCTTCTGTCTTCTCCTCCATCTGTAAGACCTTCTGTTGTCTCCTCTCTCTGGATGCCCTTCTGTTCTCTCCTCTATCCGGATGCCCTTCTGTCTTCTCCTCTCTCTACATGCCCTTCTCTTTTCTCTTTTCTCTAGATTCCCTTCTTTCCTCTCAACTCTGTAGATGCCCTTATGCTCTTTTCTCTGATGGATGCTCTTCTGTTCTCTCATCCCTCTGGATACCCTTGTGTCCTCTCCTCTCTGTGCATGCCCTTGTGTCTTCTCCTCTCTCTGGATGGCCTTCTGTTCTCTCCTCTGTCTAGATTCTCTTCTGTCCTCTCAAATCTTTGGGTGTCCTTCTGTTCATTTCTTTCTCTGTATGATCTGTTCTCTCATCTCTCTAGATGCACTTCTGTGCTTTTCTATCTGTGCATGATCATCTGTTCTCTCATCGCTCTAATTGCCTTTGTGTACTCTCCTCTCTCTGGATGCTCTTCTGTTCATTTGTCTCTCGGGATGCCCTTGTGTCATCGCCTGTCTCTGCATGCCCTTCTAACCTCTCCTCTCTCTGTATGCCCTTCTGATCTCTCCTCTCTCTAGATACTCTTCTGTCTTCTCTGCACTCTGAATGCCCGTCTATCCTCTCCTCTCTCTGGGTGCACTTCTGTTTTCATCTCTCTATGCTCTCTATGTATGCCCTTCTGTCTTCCCCTCTCTCTGGATGCCCTTCTGTTCTCTCCTCTCACTGGATGCCCTTCTATCTTCTTTCTCTGGATGCCCTTCTGTCTTTTCTGCTCTCTGGATACCGTTCTATTCTCTCCTCTCTCTGGATGCCTTTCTGTTTTCTCTGCTCTCTGGATGCCTGTCTGTTCTCTGCTCTTATTGGATGGCCTTCTGTCCTCTCCTCTCTCTGGATGCCCTTCTGTTCTCACTTCTCTCTGGATGACTTTCTGTTCTCTCCACTCTCTGGATCCCTTCTGTACTCTCCTCTCTCTGGATGCCCTTCTGTTTTCTCTGCTCTCTGGATAACATTCTATTCTCTATTCTCTCTGGATGCCTTTGTGTTTTCTCCTCTCTCTGGATGACTTCTGTTCAATCCTCTCTCTGGATCCCTTCTGTACTCTCCTCTCTCTGGATGCCCTTCTGCCCTCTCCCCTCTCTGATGCCCTACTGTTCTCTCCTCTCTCTGGATTCCATTTTTGTCTTCTCCTCTCTCTGGATGTGCTGCTCTTCTCTCCTCTCTGAAGATGCCCTTGTGTCCTCTATTCTCTCTGGATATCCTTCTGTTCCCTCATCTTTCTGGATTCCCTTTTGTGTTCTCCACTCTCTGGATGCCCTTCTGTCATCTCCATTCTCTGGATGCCCTTCTGTCCTCTCTTCTTTCTGGATTCCCTTCTGTTCTCTCATATCTCTGGTGGCCCTTCTGTTCTCTTCTCTCTATGGATTCTCTCCTGTTCTCTCATCTCTCTGGATGCCCTTCTGTTCTCTCCTTTCTCTGGATACCCTTCTGTCCTCTCCTCTCTCTGGATGTCCTTCTGTCCTCTCCTCTCTCTGGATGCTTTTCTGTTCTCTCCTCTCTCTGGATACATTCTGGACTCTCTTCTTTCTGGATGTCCTTCTGTTCTATCCTCTCCCAAATTGCACTTCTGTCCTCTCTTCTCTCTGGATGCCCTTCTGTTTTCTCCAATCTGTGGATGGCCTTTTATTCTCTTCTCTCTATGGAGGCCTTTCTGTCCTCTCCTCTCTCTGTATGGCCTTCGGTCTTCTACTTTCTCTCCTTGCCCTTCTGTTCTCTTCTCTCTCTGGATGGCCTTCTGTCTTCTCCTCTCTCTGGATGCCCTTTGTTCTCTCCTCTCTCCGGATTCCCTTCTGTCCTCTCCTCTCTCTGTATGACCTTCTGTCTTCTCCTCCATCTGGATGACCTTCTGTTGTCTCCCCTCTCTGGATGCCCTTCTGTTCTCTCCTCTATCCGGATGCCCTTCTGTCTTCTCCTCTCTATGAATGCTTTTCTGTCTTCTCATCTCTCTACATGCTCTTCTCTTTTCTCTTTTCTCTAGATTCCCTTCTTTCCTCTCATCTCTGTAGATAGCCTTATTCTCTTTTCTCTTATAGATGCTCTTCTGTTCTTTCATCTTTCTGGATGCCCTTGTGTTCTCTCCTCTCTCTGCAATCCCTTCTCTTGTCACCTCTCTCTGGATGGTTTTCTGTTTCCTCTCTCTGGATACCTTCTGTACTCTCCTCTCTCTGGATGCCCTTCTGTATTCTCTGCTCTCTGGATACCATTCTATTCTCTACTCTCTCTGGATGCCTTTCTGTTTTCTCTGCTCTCTGGATGCCTGTCTGTTCTCTCCTCTCTTTGGATGACCTTCTGTCCTCTCCTCTCTCTGGATGCCCTTCTGTACTCTCCTCTCTCTGGATGCCCTTCTGACCTCTCCACTCTCTGGATGCCCTTCTGTCCACTCCTCTCTCTGGATGCCCTTCTGTCCTCTACTCTCTCTGATGTCCTACTGTTCTCTCCTCTCTGTGGATCCCATTATTGTCTTCTCCTATCTCTGGATGTGCTGCTCTTCTCTCCTCTCTCAAGATGTCCTTGTGTCCTCTATTCTCTCTGGATATCCTTCTGTTCTCTCATCTCTCTGGATTCCCTTTTGTGCTCTCCTCTCTCTGGATGTCCTTCTGTCCTGTCCTCTCTCTGGATGCCCTTCTGTCTTCCCTTCTTTCTGGATTCCGGTCTGTTCTCTCATATCTCTGGTGGCCCTTCTGTTCTCTTCTCTTTATGGATGCTCTCCTGTTCTCTCTTCTCTCTGGATGCCCTTCTGTTCTCTCCTCTCTCTCTGGATACCCTTCTGTCCTCTCCTCTCTCTGGATGCCCTTCTGTTCTCTCCTCTCTCTGGATACCTTCTGTACTCTCCTCTCTCTGGAAGCTTTCTGTCCTCTCCTCTCTCTTGATGCCTTTCTGTTCTCTCCTCTCACTGGATGTCTGTCTTCTCCTTTCTCTGGATGCCCTTCTTTCTTCTCCTCTCTCCGGATGCCCTTCTGTATCCTGCTCAATCTGGATGCCCTTCTCCTATCTCTTGAAGTCCTTCTGTCCTATCATATCTTTGGATGCCCTTCTGTTCTCTCCTTTCTCTCAATGCTCTTCTGTTCTTCCCTCTCTGTGGATGCCCTTCTGTACTCTCCTCTCTCTGGATGCCCTTCTGTTCTCTCCTCTTTCTGGATGCTCTTCTGTACTCTCCTGTCTCTGGATGTCCTTCTGTTCTATCCTCTCTCAAAATGCACTTCTGTCCTCTCTTCTCTCTTGATGCCTTTCTGTTTTCTCTACTCTGTGGATGTCCTTTTATTCTCTCCTCTCTATGGAGGCCCTTCTGTCCTCTCCTCTATCTGGATGCCCTTCTGTTCTCTCCTCTCTCTGGATGGCCTTCTGTCCTCTCCTCTCTTTGGATGCCCTCCTGTCCTCTTCTCTCTCTGGATTCCCTTCTGTACTCTTCTTTCTCTGGATGCCCTTTTGTCTTCTCTTCTCTCTGGATGCCCTTATGTTCTCTACTCTCTCTTGATGCCATTCTGTACTCTCCTCTCTCTGGATGCCCTTGTGTCTTCTCCTCTCTCTGTATGCCCTTCTTTTTTCTCCTCTTTCTGGATGCCCTTTTGTATCCTCCTCTCTGGATGCCCTTTTGTCCTCTCCTCTCTCTTGATACCCTTCTGTCTTCTCCTCTCTGTGGATGCCCTTCTGTTCTATTCTCTGTCTGGATGCCCTTTTTTCTCTCATCTCTCTGGATGCCCTTCTGTTTTCTCCTCTCTCCAGATGCCCTTCCATTTCCTCCTCTCTCCGAATGCCTTTCTGTTCTATCATCTCTCTGGATGTTTTTCTGTCTTCTCCTCTCTCTGTATTCTGTTCTGTCCTCTCCTCTCTCTAGATGCTCTTCTGTTATCTACTCTCTCTGGATTCCCTTATGTCCTCTCTTCTCTCTTGGTGCCCTTCATTCTTCTCCTGTCTGTGTATGCCCTTCTGTTCTCTCTTCTGTCTGGATGACCCCGTTCTTCTCCTCTCTCTGAGTGTGCTACTCTTCTCTTTTCTCTCTGGATGATTTTCTGTTCTCTCCAGTCTCAGGATGCCCTTCTTTCCTCCCTTTCTCCGGATGACCTTCTGTCCTCTCCAGTCTCTGTATGCTCCTCTGTCCTCTCCTCTCTCTGGATGCACTTCTATCTTCTTCTCTCCCTATGCTTTTCTGTTCTCTCGATTCTCTTGATGCCCTTAAGTCTTCTCCTCTCTCTGGATGCCATTTTGTTCTCTTCTCTCTCTGGATGATCTTCTGTTCTCTCATCTCTCTGGGTGCTGTTGTGTCCTTTCCTTTCTCTGGATGCCCTTCTGTCTTCACTTCTCTTTGGATGCCCTTCTGTCCCCTTCTCTCTTTGGATGCCCTTCTGTTTTCTCCTCTCTTCCAATGTTCTTCTGTTCTCTTCTCTCTGTGGATGCCCTTCTGTATTCTCTCTCTGGATGCCCTTTTGTCTTCTCCTCTCTCCCTATGCCCATCAGTTCTCTCGACTCTCTCAAAGCCCTTAAGTCTTCTTCTCTCTCTGGATGCTCTTCTGTCCTCTTCTCTCTTTGGATGCCCTTCTGTTTTCTCCTCTCTTCCAATGTTCTTCTGTTCTCTTCTCTCTGTGGATGCCCTTCTGTATTCTCCTCTCTCTGGATGCCCTTCTGGGCTCCCCTCTCTCTGGATGCCCTTCTGTCATCTCCTCTCACTGGATGTCCTTCTGTTGTCTCCTTTCTCTTGATGCCCTTCTGCCCTCTCCTCTCACTGGATGCCCTTCTGGTTTCTCCTCTCTCTGGATGCCCTTCTGTCATCTCCTCTCACTGGATGTCCTTCTGTTGTCTCCTTTCTCTGGATGCCCTTCTGTCTGCTCCTCTCTCTCGATGCCCTTCTGTCCTATCCTCTCTCTGGATGCACTTCTGTACTCTTCAAATTCTGGATGTCCTTCTGTCCTCTCCTCTCTCTAGATGCCCTTCTGTTGTCTCCTCTTTCTGGATGCCCTTCTGTTCTCTTCTCTCTCTGGATGCCCTTCTTTTATCTCCTCTCTCTGTATGCTTTTCTGTCTTTTCTTCTCTCTGGATACCCTCCTGTTCTCTACTCTTTCTTGATGTTCTTCTGTTCTCCCATCTCTGTGGATGCCTTTCTGTCCTCTCCTCTTTCTGGATGCCCTTCTGTTCTCTTCTCTCTCTGTATGCCCTTCTTTACTCTCCTCTCTATGGATGCCCTTCTGTCTTCTCCTCTCTCTGAATGTCTTTTTGTTCTCTCCTCTCTCCAGATGCCTTTCTTTCCTCTCTCCTCTCTGGATGCCCTTCTGTATTCTCCTCTCTCTGAATGTCCTACAGGTCTCTCCTTTATCTGGATGCAGATCTGTCTTCTCCTCTCTCTGGATGTCCTTCTGTTGTCTCCTTTCTCTTGATGCCCTTCTGTTCTCCCCTCTCTCTAGATGCCTTTCTGTCTTCCTCTCTCACTAGATGCTCTTCTGTTCTCTCATCTCCCTGGATTCCCTTGACTCCTCTCCTCTCCCTGGATGTTCTTCTTTCCTCTCTTCTCTCGGTATGCCCTTCTGTTCTCTCCTCCCTCCAGATGCCCTTCTGTTCTCTCCTCTCTATGGAGGCCCTTCTGTCCTCTCCTCTCTCTGGATGCCCTTCGGTCTTCTCCTTTCTCTGGATGCCCTTCTGTTCTCTCCTCTCGCTGGATGCTCTTCTGTCTTCTCCTCTCCCTGGATGTCCTTCTGTCCTCTCCTCTTACTGGATTCCCTTCTGTCCTCTCCTCTTTCTTTATCCCCTTCTGTCTTCTCCTCTCTCTGGATGCCCTTCATTTTTCTTCTCTTTGGATGCCCTTCTCTTCTCCCCTCTCTGTAGATGCCCTTCTGTCCTCTCGTCTCTTTGGATGCCCTTCTGTTTTCTCCTCTCACTGCATGCCCTTCTGTCTTCTTCTCTCTCTGGATGCCCTTCTGTGCTCCAATCTCTCTGGTTGCCTTTCTGTTCTCTTCTCTCTATGGAGGCTCTCCTGTACTCTCATTGCTCTGGTGCCCTTCTGTTCCCTCCTCTCTATGGATGACCTACTGTCTTCTCCTCTCTCAATGCCCTTCTGTCTTCTCCACTCTCTGGAAGACCTTCTGGCCTCTCCTATCTCTAAATGCCCTTCTGTCTTCTTCTTTTTCTGGATGCTCGTCTGTTCCTCCTCTCTCTGGATGCCCCTCTGTTCTACCCTCTATACAGATGCACATCTTTCCTCTCCTCTCTCTAGATGCCCTTCTGTTTTCTCCACTCTCTGGATGCCCTTCTGTTCTCTCCTCTCTATGTAGGCCCTTCTGTTCTCTCCTCTCTCTGGATGCCCTTCGGTCTTCTCATTTCTCTGGATGCCCTTTTGTTCTCTCCTCTCTCTGGATGCCTTCTGTCTTCTCCTCTCTATGGTTGCCCTTCTTTTCTCTTCTCTCTCTCTGGATGATCTTTTGTTTCCTCCACTCTCTGGATGCCCTTCTTTTCTATCCTATACTGGATGTTTTTCTGTCATCTCCTCTCTCTGTATGCTGTTCTGTCCTCTCCTCTCCCTGTCTGCCCTTCTGTCTTCTCCTCTCTGTGAATGCCCTGCTGTTCTCTCCTCTGACTGCATGACCTTCTTTCTGCTCCTCTCTCTGGATGCTCTTCTGTTCCCTCCTCTGTCTGGATGCCCTTCTGTCCTCTCCTCACTCTCAATGCCCTTCTGTCTTCTCCTCTCTATGGATGCTCTTCTGTTCTCTCCTCTGTCTGGATGACATTCTTTCTGCTCCTCTCTCTTGATGTGCTTCTCTTCTCTCATCTCTCTGGATGATTTTCTGTTCTCTCCAGTCTCAGGATGCCCTTCTGTCCACCCTTTCTCCGGATGCCCTTCTGTTCTCTCCTCTCTCCAGATATCCTTCTGTCCTCTCCTCTCTCTGTATATTCTTCTGTCTTTTCTTCTCTCCATATGACCTTCTGTTTTCTCTTCTCTCTGGATTACCTTCTGTTCTCTCCTCCTTTCGGATGCCCTTCTGTCTTCTCATCTCTCTTAATGCCCTTCTGTACATTCTTCTCTCTGGATGCCCTTCTGTCCTCTCCTCTCTCTGGATGCCCTTCTGTATTCACCTCTCTATGGATGCCCTTCTGTCTTCTCCTATCTCTACATGCCCTTTGGTTCTCTCATCCCTCAGGATGCCCTTCTGTACACTTCTGTCTCTGGATGATCTTCTGTTTGCTCATCTCTGTGGATGCCCTTCTGTTCTCTCCTCCCTCTGGATGGCCTTCTATTTTTTCATCTCTATGGATGACCTGCTTTTTCTACTCTCTCTGGATGACCTTCTTTTCTCTCCTCTATCCAGATGCCCTTCTGTCTTCTCTTTCTTGATGCCCTTCTGTTCTTTCCTCTCTCTGGATGCCCTTCTGTCCTCTCCTCTCTCTGGATGCCCTTCTGTTTCATTCTCTCTCTGGATGATCTTCTGTTCCCTCATCTCTGTGGATGCCCTTCTGTTCTCCCCTCTCTCTGGAAGACCTTCTGTTCTCTTATCTCTCTTAATGCTCTTGTGTCCTCTCCTCTCTTTGGATGTCCTTCTGTTCTCTCCTCTCTCTGGATGCCTTCTGTCTTCTCCTCTCTCTTGATGCACTTCTGTCCTCTCCTCTCTCTGGATGCCCTTCTGTTCTCTCCTCTCTTGGATTCCCTTCTGTTCTCTCCTCTATCAGGATGACCTTCTTCCTGCTCCTCTCTCCTGATTCACTTCTCTTATCTCCTCTCTCTAGATGATTTTCTGTTCTCTCCACTCTCAGGATGCCCTTCTCTCCTCTTTCTCTCCAGATGCCTTTCTCTTCTCTCCTCTCTCCAGATATCCTACTGTCCTCATCTCTCTCTGTATGGCCTTCTGTCTTTTCATCTCTGAGGATGACATTTTGTTCTCTCCTCTATCCGCATGCCCTTCTGTATTCTCCTCTCTCTGGATGCCCTTCTGTCCTCTCCTCTCTCTGGATACCCTTCTGTCTTCCACTCTCTCTTGATTCCATTCTGATCTCTCCTCTCTCTGGATGCTCTTCTGTTATCTCATCTCTCTGGGTGACCTTCTCTCTTCTTGTCTCTCTTGATGCCCTTCTGTTTTTACCTCTGTATGGATGCCCTACTGTCTTTTCCTCTCTCTACATGCCCTTCTGTTCTCTCTGCTCTCTAGATTCCCTTCATTCCTCTCATTTCTCTGAATGCTACTCTGTTCTCTTCTTTCTATGGATGCTCTTCTGTTCTCTCATCTCTCTAGATTCTCTTCTGTCCTCTCATCCCTCAGGATGCCCTTCTGTTCCCTTCTCTCTCTGGATGATCTTCTGATTGCTCATCTCTCTGGATGCCCTTCTGTTTACTCCTCTCTCTGGAAGATCTTCTGTTCTCTCATCTCTCTAGATGCCCTTGTGTCCCCTCCTCTCCCTGGATACTCTTCTGTCTTCTCTTTCTCAGGATGCCTCTCTGGATGCATTTCTGTTCTCTCTTCACTCCACATGCCCTTCTGTCTTCTCTCTCTGCATATCATGTT
>NW_023044984.1:202086-287927 GCF_011762505.2 Arvicanthis niloticus
TCTCGCTGGATGCCCTTCTCTTCTATCCTCTCTCTAGATGCCCTTCTGTCCTCTATTCTCTCTGGATTCCTCTCTGTTCTCTTGTCTCTCTATATGCCCTTCTGTGCTATTCTCTCTCTGGATGCCCTTCTCATCTCTGCTCTCTATGGATGCCCTAACATTATCTCCTCACTCTAGACTTCCTTTTGGCTTCTCCTCTCTCTGTGTGCACAACACTTTTCTCCTCACTCTGGATACCCTTCTGTCTTTGATTCTCTCTAGATGCTCTTCTGCTGTCTCCTCTCTCTGGATGTTCTTCTGTTCTCTCATCTCTCTGGATTCCCTTCTGTCTTTTCCTCACTCTGGATGCCGTTCTATATTCTCCTCTCTCTGGATGCCCTTCTGTCTTCTCCTCTCTCCAAATGCCCTTCTGTTCTCTTCTCTCTCTGGATTAGCTCTGTCTTCTCCTTCTCTGGATGCCCTTCTGTTCTCTCCTCTCTCTAGATGCCCTTCTGTTCTCTCCTCTATCTAGATGCCCTGCTGTCTTCTCCTCTCTCTGTATGGCCTTGTTTACTCTTTTCTGTGGATGCCCTTCTGACCTCTCCTCTCTCTGGATGCCCTTTTCTCTCTTCTCTCTGGAGGCCATTCTGTCAACTCCTCTCTTTGAAAGCCCTTCTGTCTTCTCGTATCCCCCCGATGTTCTTCTCTCTTCTCCTCTTTCTGGATACCTTTCTGTTCTCTACTCTCTCTACTAGCCCTTCTGTCCTCCATTCACTCTGGATGCCCTTATGTTCTCTCGTATCTCTGGATGTTCTTCTGTCTTCTCTGCTCTCAGGATACCATTCTATTCTCTCCTCTCGCTGGATGCACTTCTGTCTTCTCTGCACTCTGGATGCCCTTCTCTTCTCCCCTCCCTGTAGATGTGTTTCTGTATTCTTCACTCTCTGTATGGCCTTCTGTTCTCTGCTCTCTCTGGATGCCCTTCTGTCCTCTCCTCTCTATAGATGCCCTTCTGTCTTCTCCTCTCTCTGGATGGCTTTCCGTTCTCTCCTCTCTCTAGATCCCTTCTGTCCTCTCCTCTCTCTGGATGCCCTTCTTCACACTCCTCTCTCTGGATGTCCTTCTATTCTCTTCTCTCTCTGGATGCCCTTCTGTTCTTTTCTTTCTCTGGATGCCCTTCTGTTCTCTCCTATCTCTGGATGCCCTTCTGTTCTCTCTTCTCTCTGCATTCCCTTTTTGTCTTCTCCTCTTGTTGGATGACCTTCTCTTCTATCCTCTCTCTAGATACCATTCTGTCCTCTATTCTCTCTCGATTCCTCTCTGTTCTCTCATCTCTCTGGATGCCCTTCTGTGCTCTCTTCTCTCTGGATGCCCTTTTGATCTCTCCTCTCTCTGGATGCCCTACCATTATCTCCTCAATCTAGATTCCCTTCTGTCTTATCTTCTCTCTGGATTCACGACACTTTTCTCCTCACTCTGGATATCCTTCTGTCTTCTCTTCTCCCTAGATGCCCTTCTGCTCTCTCCTCTCTCTGGATGCCCTTCTGTTCTCTCCTCTCTCTGGATTCGCTTCTGTCTTCTCCTCTCTCTGGATGTCGTTCTATCCTCTCCTCTCTCTGGATGCCCTTCTGTCCTCTCCTCTCTCCAAATGCCCTTCTGTTCTCTTCTCTCTCTGGATTTGCTCTGTCTTCTCCTTCTCTGGATGCCCTTCTCTTCTCTCCTCTATCTAGATGCCCTTGTGTCTTCTCCTCTCTCTGTATGGCCTTCTTTATTCTTTTCTGTGGATGCCCTTCTGAGCTCTCCTCTCTCTGAAAGCCCTTCTTATCTCTCTTCTCTCTGGAGGCCATTATGTCAACTCCTCTCTCTGGAAGCCCTTCTGTCTTCTCCTATCTCCCGATGCCCTTCTGTCTTCTCCTCTTTCTCGATACCTTTCTGTTCTCTACTCTCTCTACATGCCCTTCTGTCCTCTATTCTCTCTGGATGCCCTTTTGTTCTCTCATATCTCTGGATGTTCTTCTGTCATCTCAGCTCTCTGGATACCATTTTATTCTATACTCTCCCTGGATGTACTTCTGTCTTCTCTGCGCTCTGGATGCCCTTCTCTTCTCCCCTCCCTGTAGATGTGTTTCTGTATTCTCCACTCTCTGGATGGCCTTCTGTTCTCTCCTCTCTCTGTATGCCCTTCTGTCCTCTTCTCTCCATAGATGCCCTTCTGTCTTCTCCTCTCTCTGGATGGCTTTCTGTTCTCTCCTCTCTCTAGATCCCTTCTGTCCTCTCCTCTCTCTGGATGCCCTTCTTCACACTCCTCTCTCTGGATGCCCTTCTGTTCTCTTCTCTCTCTGGATGCCCTTCTGTCCTCTCCTCTTTCTGGATGCCCTTCTGTTCTCTCCTCTTTCTGGATTCCCTTTTTGTCTTCTCGTCTCACTGGATGCCCTTCTCTTCTCTCCTCTCTCTGGATGCCCTTCTGTCTTCTCCTCTCTATGGATGCCTCTCTGTTCTCTCATCTCTGGATGCCCTTCTGTTCTCTCCTCTCTTTGGATGCTTTTCTGTTCTCTCCTCTCTCTGGATGCCCTTCTGTCTTCTCTGCTCTCTGGATGCGCTTCTGTTCTCCACACTCTGTGGATGTGTTTCTGTCTTCTCCTCTCGATGCCCTTCTCTTCTCTCCTCTCCATGGATGCCCTTCTGTCTTATCCTCTCACTGGATGGCTTAGTGTTTTCTCTCCTCTCTGGATCCCTTCTGTCCTCTCCTCTCTCTGGATGCCCTTCTTCAGTCTCCTCTCTCTAGATTCCCTTCTTTCCTTACATCTCTCTGGATATGCTTCTGTCCTCTCCTCTCTCTGGATTTTGTTCTGTTCTCTCCTCTCTATGGATTGCCTTCTGTCTTCTCCTCTGACTGGATGCCCTTCTCTTCTATCCTCTCTTCCAATCCCCTTCTGTCTTCTTCTCTCTCTGGATGCTCTTCTGTTCTCTCCTCTCTATGGATTCCCTTCTATCTTCTCATCTCTCTCTGGATGCCCTTCTCTTCTCTCCTCTCCTCCAATCCCCTTCTGTCTTCTCCTCTCTATGGATGCCCTACAATTCTCTCCTCACTCTAGATTCCCTTCTGTCTTCTTTTCTCTCTGGCTGCCCTTCTGTTGTCACCTTTTTCTGGATGCCCTTCTGTTCTCTCATCAATATAGATGCCCTTCTGTTTTCTCCTCTCTCTGTATGGCGTTCTGTACTCTTTTCTGTGGATGCGCTACTTTCTTCTCCTCTCTCTAGATGCCCTCTGCCTTCTCTTCTCTCTTGAGGCCATTGTGTACTCTCCTCTCTCAGGATGCCCTTTTGTGCTCTCCTCTCTCTGGATGCTTTTCTGTTCTCTCCTCTCTCTGGATGCCCTTCTGTCTTTTCTGCTCTCTGGATGCCCTTCTGTTCTCCCCTCTATGTGGATGTGTTTCTGTCTTCTCCTTTCTCGATGCCCTTCTCTTCTATCCTCTCTCTGGATGCCCTTCTGACTTCACTACTCCATGGATGTCCTTCTGTCTTCTCTCTCTGGATGGTTTTCTTTTCTCACCTCTCTCTGGATCCCTTCTGTCCTCTCCTCTCTCTGGATGCCCTTCTTCAGTCTCCTCTCTCTGGATGTTCTTCTTTCCTCATATTTCTCTGGACATCCTTCTGTCCTCCCCTCTCTCTCTGGATGCCCTTCTGTCCTCTACTCTCCTGGATGCCCTTCTGTCCTCTTCTCTCTCAGATGCCTGTATGTCGTTTTCTCCAACTGGATGCCTTCTCTCTTCTCCTCTTTCCAGATGCACTTCTGTGCATCTCCTTTCTCTGGATGCCCTTCTGTTCTCTCCTCCCTCTGGATGCACTTCTGTACTCTCCTCTCTCTGCATGCCCTTCTGTCTTCTTCTCTCTCTGAATGCCCTTTTCTTCTCTCCTCTTTATGGATGCCCTTTTGTTCTCTCCTCTCTCTACATGCCCTTCTGTCCTTTCATCTCTCTGGATCCCTTCTGTCCTCTATTCAATCTGGATGCCTTTCTGTTCTCTTGTCTCTCTGCATGCCCCTCTTTCCTCTCTCGATGCCCTACTCTTCTCTCGTCTCTCTGGATGCCCTTCTTACTTCTCCTCTACATGGATGCCCTTCTGTCTTCTCCTCTCTCTGGATGGCTTTCTGTTCTCTCCTCTCTGTGGATCCCTTCTATCCTCTCCTCTCTCTGGTTGGCCTTCTGTTCTCTCCTCTTTCGGGATTCCCTTTTTGTCTTCTCTTCTCGCTGGATGCCTTTCTCTTTTCTCCTCTCTCTAGATGAACTTCTGTCCTCTATTCTCTCTGGATGCCTCTCTGTTCCCTCATCTCTCTGGATGCCCTTCTATGCTCTCCTCTCTCTGGATGCTCTTCTGTCCTCTCCTCTCTCTGGATGCCCTTCTGTCTTCTCTGCTCTCTGGATGCCCTTCTGTTCTCCCCTCTCTTTGAATGTGTTTCTGTCTCCTCCTCTCTCAAAGCCCTTATCTTCTCTCCTCTCTCTGGATGCCCTTCTGACCTTTCCTCTCCATAGATGCCCTGCTGTCTTCTCCTCTCTCTGGATGGCTTACGGTTCTCTCCTCTCTCTGGATCCCTTCTGTCCTCTCCTCTCTCTGGATGCCCTTCTTCACTCTCTTCTCTCTGGATGCCCTTCTTTCCTCACCTCTCTATGGATGCCCGTCTGTCCTCTCCTCTCTCTGGATTCCCTTCTGTTCTCTCCTATCTCTGCATTCACTTTTTGTGTTCTCTTCTCAATGGATGCCCTTCCCTTCTATCATCTCTCTAGATGCCCTTCTGTCCTTTATTCTCTCTGGATTCCTCTCTGTTCTCTCGTCTCTCTGGATGCCCTTCTGTGCTCTTCTCTCTTTGGATGCCCTTCAGTTCTCTCCTCTCTCTGGATGCCCTTGTGTCCTCTTCTCACTCTCGATGCCCTTTTGTTCTCTGGATGCTCTTCTGTTCTCTCCTCTCTCTGGATGCTCTTGTGTCCTCTTCTCTCTCTATAGGCCCTTTTTTTTCTCCTCTTTCTGGGTACCCTTCTGTCTTCTCCTCTCTCTAGATGACCTTTTGTATTCTCCACTCTCCAAATGCCCTTCAGTCTTATTCTCTCTCTGGATGTCCTTCACTATTCTGCTCTCTCTGGATGGGCTTCTGTTCTCTCCTCTTTCTGGATTCTCTCCTTTTCTCTCATCTCTCTGGATGTGCTTCTGTTCTCACCTCCAGGATGTCCTTCTGTCCTCTCTCTGGATGCCCTACTGTCTTCTTTTTTCTCTGGTTGCCATTCTGTTCTCTCCTCTCTCTGGATGCCCTTTTGTCCTCTCCTCTCTCTGGATACCCTTCTGTTCTATCTTCTCTCTGGATGTTCTTCTGTTCTCTCCACTCTCTGGATGCCTTTGTGTCCTCTTCTCTCTCTAGATGCCATTTTGTTCTCTCCTCTCTCTGGATTCCCTTCTGTCTTATCTCTCTGGATGACCTTCTATTCTCTTCTCTCCCTCGATTCCCTTCTGTCCTCTCTTCTCTCAGGATGTCTGTCTGTCCTCTTCTCCATCTGGATGCCTTCTCTCTTCTCCTCTTTCCAGATGTGCTTCTGTGCTCTCCTATCTATGAAAGCTCTTCTGTTTTCTTCTCTCTCTGGATGCCCTTCTGTGCTCTCCTCTCCCTGGATGCCCTTCTGTTCTCTCCTCCCTCTGGATGCACTTCTGTACTCTCCTCTCTCTGCATGCCCTTTTGTCTTCTCTCTCTGGATGCCCTTCCCTTCTCTCCTTTCTATGGATGCCCTTTTGTTCTCTCCTCTCTCTACATGCCCTTCTGTCCTTTCCTCTCTCTGGATGCCCTTCTGTCCTCTATTCTATCTGGATGCCTTTCTGTTCTCTTGTCTCTCTGGATGCCCTTCTGTGCTCTCATCTCTCTGGATGCCCTTCTGTCCTCTCCTCTCTCTGCATGCCATTCTGTCTTCTTCTCTATCTGGATGCCCTTCTCTCCGCTCCTCTCTCAGGATACCCTTTTGTTCTCTCCTCTCTACATGAACTTCTGTCCTCTCATCTCTCTGGATGCCCTAATGTTCTCTCCTCTCTCTGGATGCCCTTTGGTCTTCTCCACTCTCTGGATGCACTTCTGTTCTCTCCTCTCTCTATATGCCCTTCTGTCTTTTCCTCTCTCTGGATGGCTTTTTGTTCTCTCCTCTCTCTGGATCCCTTCTGTCCTCTCCTCTCTCTGGGTGCTCTTATTCACTCTCCTCTCTCTGCATGCCATTCTGTCCTCTACTCTCTCTGTATGCCCATCTGTTCTCTCCTTTCTCTGTATTCCCTTTTTGTCTTCTCCTCTCGCTGGATGCCCTACTCTCCTCTCCTCTCCTCTCTCTAGATGCCCTTCTGTCCTCTATTCTCTCTGGATGCCTCTCTGTTCTCTCATCTCTAGATGCCCTTCTGTGCTCTCCTCTCTTTGGATGCTTTTATATTCTCTCCTCTCTCTGGATGCCCTTTCTCTTCTCTGCTCTCTGGATGCCCTTCTGTTCTCTCCTCTATTTGGATGTGGTTTTGTCTTCTCCTCTCTCCATGCCCTTCTCTTGTTTCCTCTGTCTGGATGCCCTTCTGACCTCACCTCTCCATGGATGTCCTTCTGTCTACTCTTCTCTCTGGATGGCTTTCTTTTCTCTCCTCTCTCTGGATACTTTCTGTCCTCTCCAATCTCTGGATGCCCTTCTTCAGTCTCCTCTCTCTGGATCCCCTTCTTTCCTCACATCTCTCTGGATATACTTCTGTCCTCTCCTTTCTCTGGATTTTGTTCTGTTCTTTCCTCTCTCTGGATTCCCTTCTGTCTTCTCCTCTGACTGGATGCCCTTCTGTTCTCTCCTCTCTTCCAATCTCCTTCTGTCTTCTATTCTCTATGGGTGCCCTACAATTCTCTCCTCACTCTAGATTCCCTTCTGTCTTCTTGTCTGTCTGGATGCCCTTCTGTTGTCACCTCTTTCTAGATGCCCTTCTGTTCTCTCATCTATCTAGATGCCCTTCTGTTTTCTCCTCTCTCTTTATGGCCTTCTGTACTCTTTTCTGTGGATGCGCTACTTTCGTCCCCTCTCTCTAAATGCCCTCTGCCTTCTCTTCTCTCTGGAGGCCATTCTGTACTCTACTCTCTCTGGAAGCCCTTCTGTCCTCTCCTCTCTCTGCATGCCCTTCTGTCTTTTTCTCTCTCTGGATGCCATCCTGTTCTCTCCTCTCTCAGGATACCCTTTTGTTCTCTCCTCTCTACATGAACTTCTGTTCTCTCATCTCTCTGGAAGCCCTAATGCTCTCTCCTCTCCCTGGATGCACATATGTCTTCTCTGCTCTCTGGATGCCCTTCTGAACTCTTTTCTGCATGGATGTTCTTCTGATCTCTCCTTTCTCTGGATGCCCTTCTTTTCTCTCCTCTCTCTGGATGCCCTTGTGTACTCTTCTCTCTCTGGATGCCCTTCTGTTCTCTCCTCTCTCTGGATTCCCTTCTTTCTTCTCCTCTCTCTGGATGACCTTCTGTTCTCTTCTCTCTCTGGATACCTTTCTCTCCTCTTCTCTCTCAGCATGCCTGTCTGTCCTCTTCTCCATCTAGATTCCTTCTGTCTTCTCCTCTTTCCAGATGCCCTTCTGTTCTCTCCTCTCTCTGGAAGCCCTTTTGTCTTCTCCGCTCTCTGGATGCTCTTCTGTTTTCTCCTCTCTCTAGATGCCCTTCTGTTCTCTCCTCAATCTACATGACCTTCTGTCTTTGCCTCTTTCTGTATGACCTTCTTTTCTCTTTTATGTGCATGCCCTTCTGCCCCCTCCTCCCTCTCTGGATGTCCTTCTTTTATCTCTTCTCTCTGGAGGCCATTCTGTCCTCTCCTCTCTCTGGATGCCTTTCTGTCTTCTCCTATTTTCAGATGTCCTTCTGTCTTCTCCTCTTTCTGGATACCCTTCTGTTCTCTGCTCTCTCTACATGCCTTTCTCTCTGGAAGCCCTTATGTTCTCTCCTCTCTCTGGATGTTCTTCTGTCTTCTCTGCTTTCTGGATTATGTTCTATTCTCTACTCTCCCTGGATGCCTTTCTGTCTTCTCCTCTCTCTGGATGCCTGAAAATTTTCTCCTCACTCTGCATATCCTTCTGTCTTCTCTTCTCTCTAGATGCCCTTCTGTTCTCTCCTCTCACTGGATGCCATTCTGTCCTCTCCTCTCTCCGGATGCCCTTCAGTCCTCTTCTCTCTTCCCACTGTCCACCAAAGAGACGTTTTCTTGTGCACCATAGGAACATCCTCCCCACTGTCCACAATGTCATCATCACCACTGTCCACCACAGTGATGTGCTCTGCACTCTCCAAAACAGGGACATCATTCCCAAGGTTCACAAAAATAGTGTTTTCCTGTGCACCACAGAAACGTCCTCCCCAATGTCCACCACAGGGATGTCCTCATCACTGTCCAGCACAGGGATCTCTACTATCCAACACAGAGTGCTCCTCTTCACTGTCCACCACAGACACGTTCTTCCCACTGTCCACCACAGAGAGTTCCTCCCATCTGTCCACCACAGTGATGTCCTCCCAATTGTCCAACAGAAGAGTATCCTTTTCACTGTCCACCACAAGGAGGTCCTTCCCAATGTCCACAAAAGTGACATCCTTTTTAAAATCCAAAACATAAACGTCTTTCTCATTTTCCAGAACAGGGATATCCTTCTTACTGTCTACCACAAGGAGGTCCTCTCTACTGTCCACCACAGTGATGTCCTTTCCACTGTCCACCACAGGGGTGTGCTTTTCCATAGTTCAAAACAGAAACATCCCTTCTGTCTTCTCCTCTCTCTGGATGCCCTTCTGCCCTCTCCTCTCTCTGGTTGCCCTTCTGTTCTCTCCTCTCTCCGGATGCCCTTCTGTCTTTTACTCTCTCTAGATGCCCTTCTTTTCTTTCCTCTGTCTTGATGCCCTTCTGTTCTCTCCTCTCTCTGGATTCCCTTCTGTCTTCTCCTCTCTCTGCATGCTGTTCTATCCTCTCCTCTCTCTGGATGCCCTTCTGTCTTCTCCTCTCTCTGGATGCACTTCTGTTCTCTCCTCTCTGGATTCCCTATTTTTCTTCTCCTCTCTCTAGATGCCCTTCTGTCATCTCCACTCTCTGGATGACCTTCTGTCTTCTCCTTTCTCCTAATGCCCTTCTGTTCTCTCCTCTCTCTGGATTCCCTTCTGTCTTCTCCTCTCTCTGCATGCTGTTCTATCCTCTCTTCTCTCTGGATGCCCTTCTGTCTTCTCCTCTCTCTGGATGCACATCTGTTCTCTCCTCTCTGGATTCCCTATTTTTCTTCTCCTCTCTCTGGATGCCCTTCTGTCATCTCCACTCTCTGGATGACCTTCTGTCTTCTCCTTTCTCCTAATGCCCTTCTGTTCTCTCCTCTCTCTGGATTCGCTTCTGTCTTCTCCTTTTTTGGATGCCCTTCTGTTCTCTCCTTTTTCTGGATGCCCTTCTGTTCTCTCCTCTATCTAGATGCCCTTCTGTATTCTCCTCTCTTTGTATGGCCTTCTGTATTATTTTATGTGGATGCCCTTTTTTCCTCTAATCTGTCTGGACGCCCTTCTTCTCTCTCTTCTCTGTGGAGGAAATTCTGTCCTGTCCTCTCTCTGAATGTCCTTCGGTCTACTCCTATCTTCCGATGCACTTCTGTCTTCTCCTATTTCTGGATGCCCTTCTGTTCTCTGCTCTCCCTAAATGCCCTTCTGTCTTCCCCTCTCTCCCTACTCCCTTCTGTTCTCTCGTCTCTCCCAATGCCCTTCAATCCTATTCTATCTCTGGATGTCCTTCACTCTTCTGCTCTCTCTGGATGGGCTTCTGTTCTCTCCTCTTTCTGGATTCTCTCCAGTACTCTCATCTCTGCGGATGTGCTTCTGATCTCTCTTCTCTGGGGATGACCTTCTGTCCTCTCCTCTCTCTGGATGCCCTTTTGTCCTCTCCTCTCTCTGGATACCCTTCTATTCTATCCTCTCTCTGGATGCCGTTCTGTTCTCTTCTCTCTCTGGATGCCCCTGTGTCCTCTTTTCTCTCTGGATGCCTTACTGTTCTCTCCTCTCTCAGGATTCCCTTCTGTCTTCTCCTCTCTCTGGATGACCTTCTGTTCTCTTCTCTCCCTAGTTGCCCATCTGCCCTCTCCTCTCTCAGGATGAACATCTGTCCTCTTCTCCATCTAGAATCCTTCTCTCTTCAACTCTTTCCAGATGCCCTTCTGTTCTCTCCTTTCTCTGGAATCCCTTCTGTCTTCTCTGCTCTCTGGATGCCCTTCTGTTCTCTCTTCTCTCTAGATACCCGTCTGTACTCTCCTTTATTTAGATGCCCTTCTGTTCTCTTCTCTATGTAGATGCCCTTCTATATTCTCTTCTCTCTGTATGGCCTTCTGTCCTCTTTTATCTCTGGGTGCCCTTCTGTTCTCTTCTCTCTCTGGATGCCTTTCTGTACTCTCCTCTGTCTGGGGGCCTTTCTGTTCTCTCCTCTACCTAGATGCCCTTCTGTCTTCTCCTCTCTCTGTATGGTGTTCTTTACTCTTTACTGTGGATGCCCTTCTGCCCTCTCCTCTCTCTGGATGCCCTTCTTTTCTCTCTTCTCTCTGGAGGCCATACTGTCCTCTCCTCTATCTAGATGCCCTTCTTTCTTCTCCTATCTCCCGATGCCCTTCTGTCTTCTCCTCTTTCTGGATACCCTTCTGTTCTCTGCTCTCTCTACATGCCCTTCTGTCCTCTATTGTCTCTGGATGCACTTATGTTCTCTCCTTTTTCTGGATTCTCTAAAGTTCTATCACCACTCTGAATGTGCTTCTGTTCTCTTTTCTCTCGGGATGTCCTTATGTCCTCTCCTCTGTCTGAATGCCCTTCTGTCTTCTCCTTTCTCTGGATGCCCTTCTGTTCTATCCACTCTCTGGATGACCTTTTGTCCTCTCCTCTCTATGGATACCCTTCTGTTCTCTCCTCTCTCTTGATGTCCTTCTGTTCTCTTCTCTCTCTGGATGCCCTTCTTCTCTCTCCTCTCTCTGGATGCCCTTCTGTTCTCTCCTCTCTCTAGATGCCCTTCTGTTCTCTCCTCTCTCTGGATTCCCTTCTGTCTTCTCCTCTCTCTTGATGCCCTTCTGTTCTATCCTCTCTCTTGATGACCTTCTGTTCTCTCCTCTCTCTGGATTTCCTTCTATCTTCTCCTCTCTCTTGATGCCCTGCTGTTCTCTCTTCTTTCTAGATGCCCTTCTGTTCTCTCCGCTCTCTCCGCATGCCCTTCTGTCTTCTCCTCTCTCCAGATGACCTTCAGCTCTCTCCTCTCTCTGGATGCCCTTCTGTTGTCTCCTCTCTTCGGATGTCCTTCTGTCTTCTCATCTCTCCCTATGCCTTCTGTCCTCTCCTCTCTCTGGATGCCCTTCTGTCTTCTCCTCTCTTTAGATGCCGTTTACTCTCTCCTCTCTCGGGATGCCCTTCTTCCCTATCCTCTCTCTGGAGGCCCTTCTGTCTTCTCCTACCTCTAGATGCCCTTCTGTCCTCTCCTCTCTTTGGATGCCCTTCTGTCTTCTCCTCTCTCCCTATGCCCTTCTGTTCTCTCATTTCTCCAGCTTCCCTTCTGTCTTCTTCTCTCTCTGGATGCCAGTCTGTTCTCTCCTCGCTCGGATGCCCTTCAATTCTCTCCTCTCTCCAGATGCCCTACTGTCTTCTTCTCTCTCTGCATGCCCTTCTGCTGTCTCCTCTCTCTGGATGCCCTTATGTTCTCTCTCCTGTCTCTGGATGTTCTTCTGTCTTCTCCACTCTCTAGATACTGTTCTATTCTCTACTCTTCATGGATGCCCTTCAGTTTTCTCTGCTCTCTGAATTCCCTTCTGTTCTCCTCTCTCTGTGGATGTGTTTCTGTCTTTTTCTATCTCTGTATGAAGTTCTGTTGTCTCTTCTCTCTGGATGCCCTTCGGACCTCTCCTCTCCATGGATGCCTTTCTGTCTTCTCCTCTCTCTTGATGGCTTTATGTTCTCTCCTCTCTCTTGATCCATTCTCTCCTCTCCTCTCTCTGGATGCCCTTCTTCACTCTCCTCTTTCTGGGTGCCCTTCTGTCCTCTCTTCTCACTAGATGCCATTCTGTCACCTTTTCTCTCTGGATGCCCTTCTGTTCTCTCCTATATCTGGATTCCCTGTTTGTCTTCTCCTTTCTCTTGATGCCCTTCTTCACTCTCCTCTCTTTAGATGCCCTTCTGTCCTCTATTCTCTCTGGATGCCTCTCTGTTCTCTCCTCTCACTGATGACATTCTGTCCTCTCCTCTCTCTGGATGCCCTTCTGTCTTCTCCTCTCTCCCTATGCCCTTCTGTTTTCTTGTCTCTAATGATACCCTTCTGGCACCTCCTCTCTCTGGATGCCCCACAATTTTCTCCTCTCTCTGGATATCCTTCTGTATTCTCTTCTCTCTAGATGCCCTTCAGTTCTCTCATCTCTCTGGATACGCTTCTGTCCTCTCCTCTCTCTGGATGCCCTTCTGTCTTCTACTCTGTCCTTATGCACTTCTGTCTCCTCTTATCTCCAGATACCCTGCAGTCCTCTTCTCTCTCTGGATGTCCATCAGTCTTCTGCTCTCTCTAGATGGGCTTCTGTTCGCTCCTGTTCAGGGTTTTCTCCTGTTCTCTCATCTCTCTGGATGCACTTCTGTTCTCTCATCTCTCTGGATGCACTTCTGTCTTCTCTGCTCTCTGGAAGCCATTATGTTCTCTCCTCTCTCTGGATGCCCTTCTGTCTTCTTCTCTCCCGGATCCCCTTCAGTCCTCTTCTCTCTCTGGATGTCATTCATTCTTCTCCTCTATCTGGATGGGCTTCTGTAATCTCTGCTTTATGGATTCTCTAATGTTCTCTCATCTCTCTGGATGTGCTTCTGTACTCTCTTCTCTCAGGATGTCCTTATGTCCTCTCTGCTCTCTGGAAGCCCTTCTGTCTTCTCCTTTCTCTGGATGCCCTTCTGTTCTCTCCTCTCTCTGGATTCCCTTCTGTCTTCTCCTCTTTCTGGGTGCCCTTCTGTTCTCTCCTCTCTCTTGATGTCCTTCTGTTCTCTCCTCTCTCTGGATGTCCTTGTGTCCTCTTTTCTATCTGCATGCCATTTTGTTCTCTCCTCTCTCTGGATTCCCTTCTGTCTTCTCCTCTTTCTGGATGCCCTTCTGTTCTCTCCTCTTTCTGGATGCCCTTCTGTTCTCTTCTCTCTCTGTATGCACTTCTCTCTTCTCCTCTTTCTTGATGCCCTTCTGTTCTCTCCTCTCTCAGGAGTCCCTTCTGTTTTCTTCTCTCTGGATGCTCTTCTGTCATCTCCTCTCTCTGGATGCCCTTCTGTCTTCTCCTCTCTCCCTATGCCCTTCTGTTCTCTCGTCTCTCCGGCTTCCCTTCTGTCTTCTCCTCTCTCTGGAGGCCCTTCTGCTCTCTCCTCTCTCTGGATGCCCTTCTGTCTTCTCATATCTCCCAATGCCCTCCTGTCTTCTCCTCTCTCTGGATTCCCGATAATTTTCTACTCACTTTGGATACCCTTCTGTCTTCTCCTCTCTCTACATGCCCTGATGTGTTCTCCTCTCTCCGGATGCCCTTCAGTCCTCTTCTCTGTCTGGATGTCCTTCACTCTTCTGCTCTTTCTGGATGGGCTTCTATTCTCTCCCTTTTCTGAATTCTCTCCTGTTCTTTCATCTCTCCTACTGCGCTTCTGTTCTTTCTTCTCTCATGATGTCCTTCTGTCCTCTCCTCTCTCTGGATGCCCTTCTGTCTTCTACTTTCTATGGTTGCCCTTCTGTTCTCTCCTCTCTCTCTGAATGCCCTTTTGTCCTCTCCTCTCTCTGGATACCCTTCTGTTCTATCCTCTCTCTGGATGCCCTTCTGTTCTCTACTCTCTCTCAGGATGCCCTTGTGTCCTCTTCTCTCTCTGGATGCCCTTCTGTTCTCTCCTTTCTCTGGATTCCCTTCTGTCTTCTCCTCTCTTGGATGACCTTCTGTTCTCTTCTCTCCCTGGGTTCCCTTCTGGCCTCTCCTCTCCCAGGATGCTCGTCTGTCCTCTTCTCCATCTAGATTGCTTCTCTCTTCTCCTCTTTCCAGGTGCCCTTCTGTTCTCTCCTCTCTCTGGAAGCCCTACAGTCTTCTCCATTCTCTGGATGCCCTTCTGTTCTCTCCTCTCTCTAGATACCCTTCTGTTCTCTCCTCTATCTAAATGCTCTTCTGTCTTCTCCACTTTCTGTGTGGCCTTCGTTACTCTTTTCTGTGGATGCACTTCTGTCCTCTCCTCTCTCTGGATACCCTTCTTTTCTCTCTTCTTTCTGGAAGCCATTATGTTCTCTCCTCTCTCTGGATGCCCTTCTGTCTGCTCCTATCTCCCAATGCCCTTCTGTCTTCTCCTCTTTCTGGATACCCTTCTGTTCTCTGCTCTCTCTACATGCCCTTCTGTCCTCTATTCTCTCTGGATCCCCTTATGTTATCTCCTCTTTCTGGAGTCTGTAATGTTCTACCATCACTCTGAATGTGTTTCTGTTCTCTCTTCTCTCGGGGTGTCCTTATGTTCTGTTCTCTCCTCTCTCTGGATGTTCTTCTGTCTTCTCTCTCTGGAGGCCCTTCAGTCCTTTTCTCTCTCTGGATATCGTTCAGTCTTCTGCTCTCACTGGATGCGCTTCTGTTCTCTCCTATTTCTGGATTATCTAATGTTCTATCATCTCTCTGAATATGCTTCTGTCCTCTCCTCTCTCTGAATGCCCTTCTGTCTTCTCCTATCTCTAGATGGCTTCTGTTCTATCCTCTCTCTGGATGCCCTTTTGTCCTCTCCTCTATAAGGATACCCTTCTGTTCTTTCCTCTCTCTTGATGCCCTTCTGTTATCTCCTCTCTCTGGATGCCCTTGTGTCCTCTTCTCCCTCTCTCGATGTCCTTCTGCTCTCTCCTCTCTCTTGATGCCCTTCTGTTCTCTCCTCTCTCTGGATTCCCTTCAGCTCTCTCCTCTCTCTTTATGCCCTTCTGTTCTCTCTTCTTTCTGGATGCCCTTCTGTTCTCTGCTCTCTCTGGATGCCCTTCTGTTTTCTCCTCTCTCGCTATGCCCTTCTGTCATCTCCTCTCTCTGGATGCCCTTCTGTCTTCTCCTCTCTCTTGATGCCCTTCTGGTCTCTCCTCTCTCTTGATGCCCTTCTGTTGTCTCCTCTCTCTGGATTCCCTTCAGCTTTCTCCTCTCTCTTTATGCCCTTCTGTTCTCTCTTCTTTCTGGATGCCCTTCAGATCTCTCCTCTCTCCGGATGCCCTTCTGTCTTCTCCTCTCTCCCTATGCCCTTCTGTCCTCTCCTCTCTCTGGATGCCCTTCTTTCTTCTCCTCTCTCTTGATGCCCTTCTGGTCTCTCCTCTCTGTGGATTCCCTTCTGTTCTTTACTCTCTCCCACTGCCCTTCTGTTCTCTCCTCTCTCTAGATTCGCTTCTGTCTTCTCCTTCTCTTGATGCCCTTCTGTTCTCTACTCTTTCTGGATGCACTTCTGTTCTCTCCTCTATCTAGATGCTCTTCTGTCTTTTCCTCTCTCTGTATGGCCTTCTGAAATATTTTATTTGTATGCCCTTTTTCTTCTCCTCTCTCTGGAATCCCTTCTGCTCTGTCTTCTCTCTGGAGGAAATTCTGTCCTCTCTTCTCTCTGAATGTCCTTCTGTCTTCTCCTATTTCTGGATGCCCTTCTGTTCTCTGCTCTCTTTAGATGCCCTTCTTGTCATTCCTATCTCTGGATGCCCTTCTGTTCTATCCTCTCTCTGGATTCCCTTCTGTCTTCTCCTCTCTCTGGATGCCATTTTATCCTCTCTTCTCTCTGGATGCCCTTCTGACTTCTCCTCTCTCTGGATGCACTTCTGTTCTCTCCTGTCTCTGGATTCCCAATTTATCTTCTTTTCTCCCTGGATGCCCTTCTGTCATCTCCTCTCTCTGGATGACCTTCTGTCTTCTCGTCTCTCCTGATGCCCTTCTGTTCTCTCCTCTCTTCGAATGCCCTTCTGTTCTCTCATCTCTCTGGAGTCGCTTCTGTCTTCTCCTTCTCTGAATGCCCTTCTGTTGTCTCCTTTTTCTGGATGCCCTTTTGTTCTCTCCTCTATCAATATGCCCTTCTGTCTTCTCCTCTCTCTGTATGGCCATCTGCACTATTTTATGTGGATACCTTTTTTCCTCTCCTCTCTCTGGATGCCCTTCTGCTCTCTCTTCTCACTGGAGGAAATTCTGTCCTCTCCTCTCTCTGGATGCCATTCTGTCTTCTCCTATCTCCTGATGCCCTTTTGTCTTCTCCTCTCTCTGGATTCCCGATAATTTTCTACTCTATCTGGATACCCTTCTGTCTTCTAATCTTTCTACATGCCCTTCTGTGTTCTCCTCTCTTCAGATGCCCTTCAGTCCTCTTCTCTCTCTGGATGTCCTTCACTCTTCTGCTCTCTCTGGATTCTCTCCTGTTCTCTCATCTCTCCAGCTGCGCTTCTCTCTTCTCTCATGATGTCCTTCTGTCATCTCTTCTCTCTGGAAGCCCTTCTGTCTTCCCTCCCTCTGGATGCCCTTCTGTCCTCTCCTCTCTCTGGATGACCTACTGTCTTCTCCTCTCTCCCTATGTCCTTCTGTTTCCTTGTCTCTCCAGCTTCTCTTCTGTCTTCTCCTCTCTCTGGATGCCATTCTGTTCTCTGCTCTATCTGGATGCCCTTCTGTTCTCTCGTCTCGCTTGCTTCCCTTCTGTCTTCTCCTCTCTCTGGATGCTGTTCCGTTCTCTCCTCTCTCCAGGTGCCCTACTGTCCTCTTTCTCTCTCCGGATGCCCTTCTGCTCTCTCCTCTCTCTGGATGCCCTTATGTTCTCTCCTGTCTCTGGGTGTTCTTCTGTCTTCTCTGCTCTCTGGATACTGTTCTATTCTTTACTCTCCCTGGATGCTCTTCGGTTTTCTCTGCTTTCTGAATGCCCTTCTGTTCTCCCCTCTCTGTGGATGTGTTTCTGTCTGCTCCTCTCTCTGGATGCCCTTCAGTTTTCTCTACTCTCTGGATGCCCTTCTGTCCTCTCCTTTCCATGGATGCCTTTGTGTCTTCTTCTCTCTCTTGATGGCTTTCTGTTCTCTCCTCTCTCTGGATCCATTCTGTCTTCTCCTCTCTCTGGATGCCCTTCTTCACTCTCCTCTCTCTGGATACCCTTCTGTCCACTCTTCTCCCTGGATGTCCTTCTGTCTTCTTTCCTCTCTGGATTCCCTTCTGTTCTCTCCTCTCTCTGGATTCACTGTTTATCGTTTCCTCTCGCAGGATGCGCTTCTCTTCTCTCCTCTCTCTAGATGCCCTTCTCTCCTCTATTCTCTCTGGATTCCCCTCTGTTCTCTCATCTCTCTGGATGCACTTCTGTGCTCTACTCTCTCTGTATGCCCTTCTGTCCTCTCTTCTCTCTGGATCCCTTCTGTCTTCTCCTCTCTCCCTATGCCCTTCTGTTCATTTATCTCTCCCAATGCCCTTCTGTCTTCTCCTTTCATTGGATGCCCGATAATTTTCTCCTCACTCTGGATATCCTTCTGTCTTCTCTTCTGTCTAGATGCCCTTCTGTTCTCTCCTCTCACTGGATGCCATTCTGTACTCTCCTCTGTCTGGATGCCCTTCTGTAATCTCTCTCCAGATGCCCTTCAGTCCTCTTCTCTCTCTGGATGTCCTTCAGTTTTCTGCTCCCTCTGGATGGGTTACTGTTCTATCCTCTTTCTGGATTCTCTAATGTTCTATCATCTCTCTGAATGTGCTTCTGTTCTCTCCTCTCTCGGGATATCCTTATGTCCTCTCCTATTTCTGAATGCCCTTCTGTCTTCCCTTTCTCTGGATGCCCTTTGTTCTCTCCTCTCTCGGCATGCCATTATTCCCTCTACTCTCTCTGAATGTCCTTCTGTCTTCTCCTCCCTCTGGATGCCCTTCTGTCTTCTCCTCTCTCTGGATGCCCTTCTGTCTTCTCCTCTCTCTGGATGCCCTGTTGTTCTCTCCTCTATCTTTGGATGCCCTTTTGTCCTCTCCTCTCTCTGGATACCCTTCACTCTTCTGTTCTCTCTGGATGCCCTTCTGTTCTCTCCTCTCTCAGGAAGCCCGACTGTCCTCTTCTCCATCTAGATTCCTTCTCTCTTCTCCTCTTTCCAGATGCCCTTCTGTTCTCTCCTCTCTCTGGAAGCCCTACTGTCTTCTCCGCTCTCTGGATTCCTTTCTGTTCTTGCCTCTCTCTGGATACCCTTCTGTTCTCTCCTCTATCTAGATGCTCTTCTGTCTTCTCCTCTCTCTGTGTGGCCTTCTTTACTCTTTTCTGTGGATACCCTTCTGCCCTCCCTCTCTCTGGATGCCCATCTCTTCTCTCTTCTCTCTGGAATCCACTCTGTCCTCTTCGTTATCTGGATGCCCTTCTGTCTGCTCCTATCACCAGAAGCCCTTCTGTATTCTCCTCTTTCTGGATACCCTTCTGTTCTCTGCTCTCTCTACATGCCATTCGGTTCTTCATTCTCTCTGGATGCCCTTATGTTATCTCCTCTTTCTGGATTCTCTAATGTTCTATCATGTCTCTGAATGTACTTCTGTTCTCTCTTCTCTCGGGGTGTCCTTATGTTCTGTCCTCTCCTCTCTCTGGATGCTCTTCTGTCTTCTCTCTACGGAGGCACTTCAGTCTTCTTCTCTCTCTGGATGTCCTTCAGTCTTCTGCTTTCACTGGATGGGCTTCTGTTCTCTTCTATTTCTGGATTCTCTAATGTTCTATCTTCTCTCTGAATGTGCTTCTGTCCTCTCCTCTCTCTGGAGGCCCTTCTGTCCTCTGCTCTCTCTTGATGTATTTCTGTTCTGTCCTCTCACTTAATGCCCTTCTGTCCTCTCCTCTCTCTGGATGCCCTTCTGTTTTCTCCACTCTCTGGATGCCCGTCTGTTCTCTCCTCTCTGTGCATGCACTTCTGACCTATCCTCTAAATGGATGCCCTTCTGTTCTCTCCTCTGTCTGGATGATCATCTGACCTCTCTTCTCTCTGGATGCCCTTCTGTACTCTCCTCTCTCTGGATGGCTTTCTGTCTTCTCCTCTCTCTGTATGCCGTTCTGTCCTCTCCTCTCTCTCAATGCCCTTCTGTCTTCTCCTCTCTTTGGATGCCCTTCTGTTCTCTCCTCTGACTGCATGACCTTCTTTCGGCTCCTGTCTATGAATGCTCTTCTATTCTCTCCTCTGTCTGGATGCCCTTCTTTCCTCTCCTTTCTCTCGATGCCCTTCTGTATTCTCCTCTCTGTGGATGCCTTTCTGTTCTCTCCTCTATCAGGATGACATTCTTCCTGCTCCTCTCTCTTGATTCGCTTCTCTTCTCTCCTCTCTCCAGATATCCTTCTGTCCTCTCCTCTCTCTGTATGCCCTTCTGTATTTTCATCTCTCTGGATGACCTTATGTTCTCTTCTCTCTCTGGATGATCTTCTGTTCTCTCATCTCTCTGGATGCCCTTGTGTCTTCTCCTCTCTCTGGGTGCCCTTCTGTCTTCTCTTATCTGTGGATGCCCTTCTGCCATCTCCTCTCTTTTGATGCCCTTCTCTTTTCTATTCTTGTTCGATGCTCTTCTATTCTCTCCTCTCTGTGGATGCCCTTCTGTCCTCTCCTCTCTCTGGGTGCCCTTCTGTCCTCACCTCCCTCTGGATGCCCTTCAGTACTCTCCACGCTCTGGAAGCCCTACTGTCCTCTCCTCTCTCTGGATTTTTTTCTGTCCTCTTATATCTCTGGTTGCCCTTCTGTTCTCTTTTCTCTCTAGATTATCTCCTGTTCGCTCATCTCTCTAGATGCCCTTCTGTTCTCTCCTCTTTCTGGATGATCTTATATTCTCTCCTCTCTTTGGATTCCCTTATGTTGTCTCCTTTCTCTTGATACTCTTCTGTTCTTCCCAATCTGTGGATGCCCTTCTGTCCTCACCTCTCTCTACATGCCTTTCTGTCCTCTCCTCTCTCTCTCTGGATGCCCTTCTGTCCTCTGCTCTCTCTTGATGCCTTTCTGTTCTGTCCTCTCACTTAATGCCCTTCTGTCTTCTCCTTTCTCTGGATGCCATTCTGTCTTCTCTGCTCTCTGGATACTGATCTATTCTCTACTCTTTCTGGATGCCCTTCTGTTTTCTCCACTCTCTGGATGCCCTTCTGTTCTCTCTTCTCTGTGGATGCGCTTCTGACCTATCCTCTCCATGGATGCCTTTCTGTTCTCTCCTCTCTCTGGATGACCTTCTGTCCTCTCCTCTCTCTGGATGCCTTTATGTACTCTCCTCTCTCTGGATGGATTTCTGTCTTCTCCTCTCTCTGTATGCCGTTCTGTCCTCTCCTCTCCCTCGATGCCCTTTTATATTCTCCTCTCTTTGGATGCCCTTCTGTTCTTTCCTCTGACTGCATGACCTTCTTTCTGCTCCTGTCTCTGGATGCTTTTCTGTTCTCTCCTCTGTCTGGATGCCCTTCTTTCCTCTCCTTTCTCTGGATGCCCTTCTGTCTTCACCTCTCAATGGATGCTCTTCTGTTCTCTCCTCTATCAGGATGACCGTCTTCCTGCTCCTCCCTCTTGATGTGCTTCTCTTCTCTCCTCTCTCTGGATGATTTTATGTTCTCTCCACTCCCAGGATGTCCTTCTGTCCTCCCTCTTTTCCAGATGACCTTCTGTTCTCTCCTCTCTCCAGATATCCTTCTTTCCTCTCCTCTCTCTGTATGCCCTTCTGTATTTTCATTTCTCTGGATGACCTTCTGTTCTCTCCTCTATCCGGATGCCCTTCTGTCTTGTCCTCTCTCTCGATGCCCTATAGTTATCTCATCTCTCTGGATGCCCTTCTCTCTTATCCTCTCTCTGGATGCCCTTCTGTTTATACCTCTCTATGGAAGCCCTTCTGTCTTCTTTTCTCTTTGGATGCCCTTCTGTACTCTTCTCTCTTGGATGCCCTTTTCTCCTATCCTCTCTCTTGATACCCTTCTGTTGCCTCCTCTCTCTTTATGCCTTTCTGTTCTCTCCTCTATCTCAATGCCCTTGTGTCCTCTCCTCTCTCTCGATGCACTTCTGTCCTCTCTTATCTCTGGATGCCCTTCTGTCTTCTCCTCTCTCTGGATGCCCTTCTGTTCTCTTCTCTTTCCAGATGATCTTCTATTATCTCATCTCTCTGGATGCCCTAGTGTCCTCTCCTCTCTCTGGATTCCCTTCTATCTTCTCTTCTCTATGGATGCCCTTCTGTCCTCTCCTCACTTTTGATGCCCTTCTGTTTTCTCCTCTCTTCCAATGCTCTTCTGTTCTCTCCATTCTCTGGATGCCCTTCTGTTCTCTCCTCTTAATGGATGGCCTTCTGTCCTCTCCTTTCCTTGGATGCCCTTCTGTCCTCTTCTCTCTCTGGATTACCTTTTTTCCTCTACTCTCTCTGGATGCCCTTCTGTCTTCTCTTCTACCCGGATGCCCTTCTGTTCTCTCTCTCTCTGGAATTTCCTCTGTCCTCTCCTCTCTCTATATGCCCTTTTGTCTTCTCCCCCCTATGGATGACGTTCTCTTGTCTCCTCTCTCTACATGCCCTTCTGTTTTCTCCTCTCTCTGGAAGCCGTTCTGTTCTCTCCTCTATCTGGATGCCCTTTTGTGTGTTCATCTCTCTGGATGACCTTCTGTTGTCTCCTCTCTCTGGATGACCTTAATTTTTCTCCTCTATCCAGATGCCCTTGTGTCTTCTCCTCTCCCTGGATGCCCTTCTGTTCTTTCCTCTCTCTAAATGCCCTTCTGTCCTCTCCTCTCTCTGGATTCCATTCTGCCTTCCCCTCTCTCTGGATGACCTTCTGGTCTCTCCACTCTCCATATGCTCGTCTGTCAAGTCATCTCTCTGGATGCCCTACTGTCTTCTCCTCTCTCTGGATGCCCTTCCGTTTTCACCTATCTATGGATGCCCTTATGTCTTCACCTCTCTCTACATGCCTTTCTGTCCTCTCATCACTCTGGATGCCCTTCTGTATTCTCCACTCTGGATGCCATTCTGTTTTCTTCTCTTTGGTTGCCCTTTTGTCCTCTCATCTCTCTGGATGCCCTTCTGTATTTTCATCACTCTGGTTGACCTTCTGTTGTCTCCTCCGTCTGGATGTCCTTCTGTTCTCTCCTCTTTCCTTATGCCCTTCTGTCTTCTCCTCTCTCTGGATGTCCTTCTGTTCCTTCCTCTCTCTGGATGCCATTCTGTCCTCTCCTTTCTCTGGATGCCCTTCTGTTTGCTCATCTCTCTTGATGCCCTTCTGTACTCTCCTCTCTCTGAATGCCCTTCTGTCCTCTCCTCTCTTTGGATGCCTTTTTGTTGTTTCCTCTCTCTCGATGCTCTTCTGTTCTTCCGAATCTGTAAAGGCCCTTCCATCCTCTCCTCTCCCTACATGCCTTTCTGTTCCCTCGTCTCTCTGGATGCACTGGTGTCCATTCCTCTCTTGTTGTTCCCTTCTGTTCTCTCCTCCGTCTGGATTTCCTTCTCTCCTCTCATCTCCCTGGATATCCTTCTGTCTTCTCCTCTCTCTGTACGAACTTCTGATCTCTCCTCACTCCGGATGCTCTTCTGTCTTTTCTTCACACTGGATGCCCTTCTCTCTTCTCCTCTCTCTGGATGCCCTTCTGTTTTTACCTCTCTATGGATGCCCTTCTGTCTTCTCCTCTCTCTGGTTGCCCTTCTGTTCTCTCCTCTCACTGGATGCTCTTCTATCTTCTTCTTTCTCTGGATGCCCTTCGGTCTTCTCTGCTCTCTGGATACCGTTCTATTCTCTACTCTCTGAATGCCCTTCTGTTTTCTCTGCTCTCTGGATGCCCGTCTGTTCTCTCCTCTCTGTGGATGTCCTTCTGAACTCTCCTCTCCATGGATGCCCTTCTGTCCTCTCCTCTCTCTGGATGCCCTTCTGTCCTCTCCTCTCTCTGGATGGCTGTCTGTTCTCTCCTCTCTCTGGATCCCTTCTGTCCTCTCCTCTCTCTGGATTGCTGTCTGTTCTCTCCTCTCTCTGGATCCCTTCTGTACTCTCCTCTCTCTGGATGCCCTTCTGTCCTCCCCTCTCTCTGGATGCCCTACTGTTCTCTCCTCTCTGGATATCCTTCTGTTCTCTCATCTCTCTGGATTTCCTTTTGTGCTCACCTCTCTCTTGATGCCCTTCTGTCCTCTCTTCTCTCTGGATGCCCTTCGGTCTTCTCCTCTTTCCCTATGCCCTTCTGTTTTCTCGTTTCTCTCGATGCCCTTCAGTCTTCTCCTCTCTCTTGATACCCGATAATTTTCTCCACACTCTGGATATCTTTCTATCTTCTCCTCTCTCTAGATGCCCTTCTGTTCTCTCCTGTCACTGGATGCCCTTCTGTCTTCACCTCTCACTGGATGCCCATCTGTTCTCCTTTCCGGATGCCTTTCTGTCCTATCCTCTCTCTGGATGCCCTTCTGTATTCTCATCCCTTTGGATGCCCTTCTGTCCTCTCCTCTCTCTGGATGCCCTTCTGTCTTCTCTTCTCTATGGAGGCCCTTCTGCTATCTCCTCTCTTTTGATGCCATTCTGTTTTCTCCTCCCTTTGGATGCTCTTTTATTCTCTTCTCTCTGTGGATGCCCTTCTGTATTCTCCTCTCTCTGGATGCCCGTCTTATCTCACCTCTCTCTGGATGCCCTTCAGTCATCTCCGATCTCTGGATATTTTTCTGTTGTCTCCTTTATTTTCTTTTCTTCCTTTTCTTTTCTGGTTGCCCTTCTGTCCTCTCTTCTCTTTGTAAGCCCGTCTGTCCTCTCCTTTCTCTGGATGTCTTTCTGTCCTCACCTCTCTCTGGATGCCTTTCTTTCCTCTCCTCGCTCTGTATTTTTTTTCTGTCCTCTCATATCTCTGGTTGCCCTTCTGTTCTCTTTTCTCTCGCGATTATCTTCTGTTCTCTCATCTCTATGGATGCCCTTCTGTTCTCTCCTCTTTATGGATGCCCTTCTATTCTCTCCTCACTTTGGATTCCCTATTGTCTTCTCCTCTCTCTGGATGCTCTAATGTTCTCTCCTCTCTCTGAATGCACTTCAGTCTTCTCCTCTCTCTGGATTCACTTCTGTTCTTTCCTCTCTCTAGATGCATTTCTGTCCTCTCCTCTCTCTGAATGCCCTACTGTCCTCTCCTCTCTCTGGATTTCCTTTTGTCCTCTTATATCTCTGGTTTCCCTTCTGTTTTCTTCTCTCTCTAGATTCTCTTCTGTCCTTTAATCTCTCTGGATGCACTTCTGTCTTCTTCTCTCTCTGGAAGCCCTGCTGTCCTCTCCTCTCTCCGGATGCCCTTCTGTACGTCTCCTCTCTCTGGATGCCCTTCTGTCCTCTCCTCTCTTTGGATGCCCTTATGTTGTCTCCTCTCTCTCGATGCTCTTCTGTTCTTCCCAATCTGTGGATGCCCTTCTGTCCTCTCCTCTCCATGGATGCCCTTCTGTTCTCTCATCTTTCTGGATGCCCTTCTGTTCTCTCCTCCCTCTGTATGCCCATCTTTACTCTCCTCTCTCTGGATGCCCTTCTGTTCTCTTCTCTCTGGATGCCCTTTTGTGCTCACCTCTCTCTGGAAGCCCTTCTGTCTTCTCCTCTCTCTATATGCCCTTCTATTTTCTCCTCTCTCTATATTCCTTTCTGTCCTCTCATCTCTCTGGATTCCCTTCTATTATATTCTCTCTATGAATGATTCTCTGTTCTCTTATCTCTCTGGATGCCCATTTGTCTTCTCCTCTCTCTGGATGCCCTTCTATCTTCTCTTCTCTCTGGATGCCTTTCTGTCGTCTCCTCTCTCTGGATGCCCTTCTGTTCTCTCCTCTCTCTAGATTCTCTTTGGTTGTGTCATATCTCTGGATGCCCTTCTCTTCTCTTCTCTATCTGGATGATCTTCTGTTTGCTTACCTCTCTGCATGCCCTTCTGTTCTCTCCTCTCTATGGAAGATCTTCTGTTCTCTCATCACTCTGGATGTTCTTGTGTCCTTTCCTCTCACTGAAAGCCATTCTGTCTTCTCCTCTCTCTGGATGCCCTTCTATTCTCTTTTCTCTCCGGATGCCCTTCTCTCTTCTCTTCTATCTGGATGCCCTTCTGTCAGCTCCACTCTCCGAATGTCTTCTCCTCTCTCTGGATGCCATTCTGTTCTCTCATCTCAGTGAATGCCCTTATTTACTCTCTTCTAACAGGATGCCCTTCTGTTCGCTCCTCTCTCTGGATGCCCTTCTGTCCTCTCCTCTCTCTTGATGCCTTTCTGTCCTCTCATCTCTCTGGATGCCCTTCTATTATATTCTCTCTATGGATGCTCCTCTGTTCTCTTATCTCTCTGGATGCCCTTCTGTCCTCGCCTCTCTCTGGATTCCTTTCTGTTCTCTCTTCTCTCCGGATGCCATTCTCTTCTCTCCTCTCTCTGAATGCCCTTCTGCCCTCTCCTCTCTTTGGATTACCTTCTGTTCTCTCTTCTCTCTGTATACTCTTCTTTACTCTCCTCTCTCTGGATGCCCTTCTGGTCTCTACCCTCTTTCCCTATGCCCTTCTGTTCTCTAGATACTCTCGATGCCCTTCAGTCTTCTCCTCTCGCTGGATGCCTGACAATTTTCTCCTCACACTGGATATCCTTCTGTATTCTTCTCTCTCTAGATGCCCTTCTCTTCTGTTCTCTTTGGATGCCCTTTTGTCTCTTTGTCACTTGGATGACATTCTTTTGTCTCCTCTTTCTGGATTACCTTCTGTTCTCTCCTCTTTCCGGATGCCCATCTGTTTTCTCCTCTCTCTGCATGCCTTTGTGTTCTTTCCTCACTCTGAATGCCCTTCTGTCCTCTCCTCTCTCTGGATGCCCTTCTGTCTTCTCATCTCTCTGGATGCCCTTCAGTTCTCTCCTCTCCCTAGATTCTCTTCTGTCCACTCATCCCTCTGGATGAGCTTCTGTTCCCTTCTCTCTCTGGATGATCTTCTGTTCGCTCATCTCTGTGGATGTCCTTCTGTTCTCTCCTATCTCTGGAAGACCTTCTGTTCTCTCATCTCTCTGGATGCCCTGTGTCTCTCCTCTCTCTGGATGCTCTTCTCTTCTCTCATCTCTCTGGATGCTTTTCTGTCTTCTCCTTTCTCTACATACCTTTCTGTTTTCTCCACTCTCTGGATGCACTTCTGTCCTCTCCTCTCTTTTTATGCCTTTCTGTCCTCTCCTCCCTCTGGATGCCCTTCTGTCTTCTCCTCTCTCTGGATGCCCTTCTTTTCTCTTCTCTCTGGATGCCCTTCTGTAATTTCCTCTCTCACTTGATGCCTTCTGTCTTCTCCTCTCTCTGAATGCACTTCTATTCTCTCCTCTCTCTGGATACCTTTCTTTCCCATCCTCTCTCTGGATGCCCTTCTATATTCTCCTCTCTCTGGATGCCCTTCTGTATTCTCCTTTCTCTGGATGCCCTTCTGTCCTCTCCTCTCTCTGGATGCCCTTCTGTCCTCTCTTCTCTTGGAGGCCCTTCTGTCCTCTTCTTTCTCTGGATTCCATTCTGTAAGCTAATATATCTGGTTGGCTTTCTGTTCTCTTCTCTCTATTGAGGCTCTCCTGTACTCTCATCTCTCTGTATGTCCTTCTGTTCTCTCCTATCTCTGGATGCCCATCTGTCTTCTCCTCTCTCTGGTTGCCCTTCTAGTCTCTCCTCTCTCTCAATGCTCTTCTGTTCTCCCCTCTCTGTGGATGCCCTTCTGTCCTCTCTTATTTCTGGATGCCCTTCTGTTCTCTCCTCTCTCTGTATGCCCATTTTTACTCTCCTCTCTCTGGATGCCCTTCTATTCTCTCCTCTCTCTGGATGCCCTTCTATTCTCTCCTCTCTCTGGATGCCCGTATGTTCTCACCTCTCTTGGATGTTCTTCTGCTCTCTCCTCTCTCTGGATGCCCTTCTGTTCTCTCTTCTCTCTGGAGGCCATTCTGTCCTCTCCTCTCTTTGTATGACCTTCTATACTCTCCTCAGTCTGGATTCCCTTCTGTCCTCTCCTCTCTCTCGTTGCCCTTCTGTTCTCTTCTCAATATAGATGCTCTCCTGTACTCTCCTCTCTCTGGATGCCCTTCTGTTTTCTCCTCTCTCTGGATGCCCTTCTTTCTTCTCATCTCTCTGGATGCCCTTCTATTCTCTTCTCTCTTTGGATTCCTTTCAGTCTTCTCCTCTCTGTGGATGCCCTTCTCTTCTCTCATCTTTCTGGAGGCCCTTATTTACTCTTTTCTCTCTGAATACCTTTCTGTCATATCCTCTCTTGGGATGCCCTTATGTCTTCTTCTGTCTCTGTATGTTCTCTGTCCTATCCTCTCTCTAGATGCCCTTCTGTTCTCTCCTCTCTCCGGATGCCCTTCTGTTCTCTCCTATCTCTGGATGTCCTTCTGTTTTCTCCTCTCTCTGGATGCCCTTCTATTCTCTCCTCTCTCTGGATTCCCTTTTGCCCTCTCATATCTCTGTTTGCCCTTCTGTTCTCTTCCTTCTATGGATGCTCTCCTGTTCTTTCCTCTTTCTGAATGCCCTTTTGTTCTCACCTCTCTCTGGATGCCCTCTGTATTCTCCCCTCTATGGATGCCCTTCTGTTCTCTTCTCTCTCTGGATGATCGTCTGTTTCCTCCACTATCTACATGTCCTTGTGTTCTATCCTCTTCTGGATGTTTTTCTTTCTTCTCCTCTCTCTATGCCGTTCTTTCCTATCCTCTCACTTGATGCCCTTCTGTCTTCTCCTCTCTTTGGATACCCTTCTGTTCTCTCCTCTGACTGCATGACCTTCTTTCTGCTCCTCTCTCTGGATGCTCTTCTGTTCTTTCCTCTGTCTGGATTCCCTTCTGTCCTCTCCTTTCTCTCAATGCCCTTCTGTATTCTCCTCTCAGTGAATGCCATTCTGTTCTCTCTTCTATGAGGATGACCTTCTTCCTGCTCCTCTCTATTTATGCGCTTTTCTTCTCTCTGGATGATTTTCTGTTCTCTCCACTCTCAGGATGCCCTTCTGTCCTCCCTCTCGCCAGATGCCCTTCTGTTCTCTCCTCTCTCCAGATATCCTTCTGTCCTCTCCTCTCCCTGTATGCCTGTGGGGACCTGGTCCTGCAGATGTCCCGTGGCAGTCTCCCAGCTGGTGGCAAGGCGTGAGTGGGGCTGGCTAATCTTCTCCAGGTTTTGCCCCTGCTACTCCATGCTGAACTGGTCCAGGCCCGGGCCAGGCCAATAAGGAGCCAGACTAGCTGACAGAAAGGCAGCTGGGCGTTCCAGGCAGGCTCTAGGGAGAGCTGGCAGGTTGTCAAGCGGTACAGCTCTTTGTTTAGCCAGGGAATGCTGCTAGGTAGCAGAAGAGCCTAGCAGGCTCTGAAGCCTTACAGCTCTTAAGCTGGGAAGTGCCAGCCAGGTAGCGGAGAAGGGCTGTGGCAGGTCAACGACGAAAGGAAGTTCACGAACACCTGGATGGTTCTTGTGTGCCCTTTACTTCTCAATTAAGCTCAATATATACAGTTTGGGGTGGGTGAAGGTTTTAGCAGCAGGTAACCTCATTGTCTTAGTCTGAGGTTTTGGGGATGCCTCATATGCATGTGAGGAGAGCCTGGGGCACCATTCCTACATGACCTGATGGTCATAGACCTCTCAACCTCTCTGAGGGAGGGGCTGTGAGTCGGTAAAGGGCGGGAGTTGAGAGCATCAGGGGGCCAGGAACAAAGCCAAACTGCCTACCATCCCTCAAAGGGTCTCCGGCTTTGAAGCTCATTCAACCAGACACCTGGTTGTCTCTCAGATCAGTGCCCTACAATTCCCTCTCTTTTCTTTTATAAAGGAGAGGTGTCATTGGAATAAATGTCTCCTAGGTCAGAAACAGTTTGATATTGAACTAAGACCTGATTGGTGGTTACCCTTGCAATGTTACTCATCTGTTGTATTAGAAACTGGATGAGGCAGGGTGCCAAGAGAAGCAAGGCTCCAATGGCTAGTATGGGGCCAAGGAGGGGGAGAATCCAAACCATCAGGGGGTTTGAATACGAAGGGGTAGGGGTGTTGGGAGTATAGCGAGCCCGGAGGTTCCCCCGGAGCTCTTTGAGCATCTGTACATCTTGTTCTACAAGCCCAGATTCATTGACATAGAAGCAACATTCCTCCCCCAACAAAACACAAGTCCCCCCTGTTCAGCAGTCAACAAGTCCAGGGCCCTCCAGTTCTGGAGAGCAACTCCTGCTAAAGAGGTTATCTGGCATTGAAGAGATTCAAGGCTGTCTGTTGTATAGGCCATTACCTGGTCAAGCTTGTCCTGGAAGTCGCCGGCCAGATGCTGTGTTTGGACAAGAGCTGCTCCAGCAGTTCCAGTAGCTCCAAGTGAGACAGCAAGGCCTAGTCCAATGAGCAGAGGGATGAAGATCTCTCTCTTCTTTCGGTTTTCTCTCATCTGCAAGGCGAGCTTTTCAGGTTCATAGCGATAAACCTGAGGAACAACAATCACAGGGGCGCAGGAGCCTTGAAAATGAGGGTTGATACAGGCACCTGTAGTGCCCTTGCACCAGAGCATGGCAGGAGGGTTGACACATACTGATTTGGTAATGGTGATGTCATGAGCACATGTGAGATGGGGTTTCGAGGAGAGTCCTATAAGGCAAAGAGACGGGGGAAGGTCAAAGAGAGGAATGTTCTGTGTTTTGCTCGTGGGCAGGGGTCCATAGAGGAGTGAAAAGTTAATGGGAACGGCTGTTAATAATGGTTGGGAGAGGGAGGCACAGAAAAAGCATAGAGATGAATTGGGATGGGTCATCAGGGGAAGGAGGTCCATTCATATCATAAGGCTGGGCCAGAGTTGTTAATGGGGGGCACTGAGAATGCAAAGCTTTCACAGTCCCGAGGGAGGAGAGGGATGGAAATAAAGCAATCTTTTATGTCTATTGCTAGTAGAGGAACTTTGACAGATATGGCTGAGTTATGGGGTAGCCCTCTTTGCGGGGAGCCCCAGATTCGCATGGTTTTGTTAATTGCCCTGAAAACTTGTAATAGTCTCCACCCCCCTGAGCGCTTTTTTATAGCAAATACAGGGGTGTTCCATGGACTGTGGGAGGGGCAGATGTGTTGTAGAGACAGCTGCTCCTCTACAAGTTCTCTGAGGGCCTTAAGTTTCTCCCTTGATAGAGGCCACTGTGGGACCCAGACAGCTTCATCAGAGAGCCAGTCAAGGCAGGGAGTACTAAATTTAACAGTGGCCCCTAGAATTGGGGGTGATTTGGAGGGGGGTTATTTGGGTCTCCTTGGGTATTATTTTCTTCATAAGTAATATCCTCTATCTTAATGTGGTCTCTTTCTGGCTTTGTGGTGAGTACCATATCTAAGGCTTGTAAGATATCTCTTCCCAAGAGATTGGTGGCTACTTGAGCTACCAGGGGGTGTATAAGGCCGGTAGCCCCATCTGGGTCTTCCCATTTATAGGTCTCTTTGGTGATGAATGTGTGAGAGGTACCCCCTATGCCTAAGAGCTTGGGCCCAGGGGTCAACTGCCAGTTCTGTGGGACCTCTTGCTGTCTCAGAATTGTCCGGTCGGCTCCAGTGTCAATAAGACACTTGAATGGTTTATCATCTATTTTAATGGTTAACTTTGGGTAGGAGCCTTCTGAGATGCTGGACAGCCATAAGGCTTCTACAGGAGTAGTTTTCCCTCTTACTGTCAGGACTGAGGGTTGCCCCGTTTGAAGTTTAAAGGCTCTAGTCGGTTACCATCCTTATCATATTGAGCAGTACAGAACCTCCTCCAGTGGAAACCCTTTCTGCAGCGGGGACAGGGAATCTCAGGAGGATTGGAATCTGTTATAGAAGGGGAGTTTAGTGGGCATTCGTCCTTCCAATGTCCTGCCTCTCCACATTTGAAGCAGATTCCTTCTGTTTTTACTGCTGCCACAAATGCCTGAGCTATGGATGTGACCTGGTGCGATGCAGTTCCTAGTTCTCTGGTTGCCACAATCCACCTATCATGATGTTCTTCCCGGAGACCCTGGCAGGCTAGTCTAGACTCAGAATTCATGCCTTCCCAAACAATGGTTTTAAGAAGAAGGTCTCTAGCTGTGGGATTGGAGAGTTTTCTTTCTAAGCTCATTGTAGTTCTGAAGATAAAACCAGACAGGGATTCTCCAGGCTTCTGATGAAGGGAGAGTAGGGAGTGGGCAGGGTCTTGAGATCCTGAAGGTGGAGTAAGCCTATTCCAGGCTTGAATGGCACAGAGGTGGACCTGGTCATAGTAGCCTGCTGGCTGACTTGTCTGTTGTGCCCCAGTAGAGAAATCTTCCTGGCCAAAGAGTTCTTTAAAACCCCATGGAGTGTCATCTTCCCTTCCCTGGTTTTGCCTGACTTGTTGAAGACACTCATCAGGATAGTAGGCCTCCCATTCTAGAAACATTGGACCAGGAAGAGCAGAACGGCAAATATCTCTCCAGTCTTGGGGGGTGTTTAAGTTGGCAATATGGCTCTGCAGGAGGGATTTTGTCCATGGTGCATGAATGCCATTTTCCTTCACTGCTTGCCTGAGTTCTTTTAGGTCTTAGGCCTAGAGTGGATACCAGTTAAGTGGCTTAACTCTGGTGGGGTTGATATTAACTGAAAATGCTCGGGTAGTTTGAGTTTTGAGTTCTGCATCAGATTCCTGAGTAGCATGGGAGGCGGGTTAGTTTTTATGTGAGAGTCCCTGAGATTGCAGAGTTGTTGAGTAGTTGATGATTGTTTGCAAGGGACTACGGAATTTGGCAGGGCTTTATCTGCAGATTCTGGAGGTCTCTCACTTTTGTGGCTAGGAGAAGGGGGAGAAGATTTATCTCTCTTCGGTTGGGAAGTAAGTGGGGAGGCAGGGGAAAGCTCCTTTGGTATTTTAATGGAGCCTTGCCTTTGGATGGGGGAGGGAGGAGCAGAAGGAGCAGATGGATTTTTTGGTATTTCCTCCAAGGCATAAGCAGGAAGGGGTGGGTAGATTGATTTTATTTCTCTTATTAATTGGGTAAGGGCTGGGAGGTCTGAAAAGGGGTGATTTTGGGGGCTCGTGTTTTTGGGTTCATTTAACTGAGGGGCCCCGGGAGCTGTGTTGTTGTTCTCAGTCTGTCCAATTTTAGTTGGTCCTATACATTGCGAAATTGCAGCTAAGATCAGCAAAAACGCACGAGGGGGTTTTTTATCTCTGTTTTTGATAAGGGAAGCTACGTTGGTCCATGAGTCTGGACTGTAAATATTATCCTCTGCCATGCATGGTGCTATCTGAAGAACTTCCTCCCAAAACAAGGAGGCTTGCTTTTTGCCTATTCTTATTCCATGGGTCTTTAGTAAGGAGTATATTTGCCTGGCCTGGGGTGAACATTTACGTGAGGTGGAGTTTCCCATGATAGAAAAAGAGGAGAAACGCCTTGTCCAATGGGAACGTTCCCTTGGCCTATTGGCTTTGGGGGATTCCACAATGGTCCAAGAGCACCAAGCCTTCCCGCAGATTTAAGAACTGGCAGCCGCCCTTATGGCTTTTAAATGGCTGCTGCGTTACCAGTTTGCTTTTTGTTTTAGAGAGAGTCTAGATAGAGAGTCTTTGCCAACACCCATTGCAGGCTGTTGGGATTGAAGCAGAGGCCAAGGAAGCTTTGAACCAGCCCCAGAGAGTGGCCCTGGCCAGGAGGTAGCAAAAGCTCCTTTGGCTTACTAAAATCCTCGCAATGGCTTCCGACTGAAACACAGGAGGAAAAAACAGATTTCTTGTTTCAAGAGTTTGGGGCTTACCCTTCCCGCGTTATCAGTAGCTGCGTGGTTGTGTGGCTTCCAAGGCCCCACATTGGACGCCAGCTGTGGAGAAGTATCTCTCGGGCGGGGGGGGGGGAGGGAGTCCGGCGGCAGAGTCTCAGGGCGGTCCGGCATCAGGGCTTCCCGCGCCACCAGCGGAGGATCCCACATTCACGCAGCTGTCGGTGGGCGGGCTGGCTGCTGCATTGGCAAGGTTCCAAGGTTCCAAAAGCTGGGAATCAGGTGGAGAGACCATCGACACGTGGAGTCCGGGTTTCCAAACCTTTTATTGTTCATGGCATGGTGAATGAACGCAACTGGTACGTGCTTCCCCCGCCAAAAGCCGGGGGAGACCAGTTTTATAGTGAAGGGAGAAAGGGGAGGGAATAACTTAATTAGCTAGGCCACTGGCCGATTGATAATTCATTAATATTTAAATCTCTGGAGGTGGAGACTTGTTAGTCACACGCTCTAACTGTCCTACGTGACTGAAAGTAACAGGGTAAATGGAGTTACCTTGTCCAAGGCCCAACTTATGCCCTTCTGTCTTTGCATCTCTCTGGATGAACTTCTGTTCTCTCCTCTATCCGGATGCCCTTCTGTCTTCTCCTCTCTCTGGATGCCCTTCTGTTCTTTTCTCCTTCTGGATTCTCTTCTGTGCTCTCCTCTCTCTGGATGCCCTTCTGTCCTCTCCTCTCTCTGGATGCCCTTCTGTCTTGCACTCTCTCTTGATGCCCTTCTGTTCTCTCCTCTCTCTGGATGCACTTCTGTTACCTCATCTCTCTGGATACCCTTCTATCTTCTCCTCTCTCTGGATGCCCTTCAGTATTTACCTCTCTATGGATGCCCTTCTGTCTTCTCCTCTCTCTACATGCCCTTCTGTTCTCTCAGCTCTCTAGATTCCCTTCATTCCTCTCCTCTCTCTGGATGCCAGTCTGTTCGCTTCTCTCTATGGATGCTCTTCTGTTCTCTCATCTCTTTAGATTCTCTTCTGTCCTCTCATCCCTCAGGATGCCCTTCTGTTCCCTTCTCTCTCTGGATGATCTTCAGATCGCTCATTTCTGTGGATGCCCTTCTTTTTTTCTCCTCTCTCTGGAAGATCTTCTGTTCTCTCATCTCTCTAGATGCCCTTGTGTCCTCTCCTCTCTCTGGATGCTCTTTTGTTCTCTTATCTATATGGATGTCCTTGTGTCCCCTCCTCTCCCTAGATACTTTTCTGTCTTCTCCTTTCTCTGGATGCCCTCTTGTCCTCTACTCTCTCTGGATGCCTTTCTGTTCTCTCCTCACTTGAGATGCCCTTCTGTCTTCTCTCTCTCTCTGCATGTCCTGTTTTCCCCTCTATATGGATGCCCTTCTGTGTTCTCCTTTCTATACATGACTTTTTATTCTTTCCTCTCTCTAGATTCACTTCTGTCCTCTCATCTCTCTGGAAGCCCTTCGGTTCTCTCCTTTCTCTGGATGCCCTTCTGTCTTTTTGTCTCTTTTGATGGCCCTCTGCTGTCTCTTCTCTCTGGATGACCTTCTGTTCTCTCCTCTCTCCAGATGCTTTCTGTCTTCTTCTCTCTCTGGATGCCCTTCTGTTCTTTCCTCTCTCTTGATTCCCTTCTGTACTGTCCTCTTTCTGGATGCCCTTCTGTCTTGCCCTCTTTCTGGATGCCCTTCTGACCTCTCCACTCTCCAGATGCCCTTCTTTACAGTCATCTCTCTGAATGTCTTTCTGTCTTCTTTTTTTCTCTGGATGCCTTTCTGTTTTCACATATCTATGAATGCCCTTCTGTCTTCTCCTCCCTCTACATGCCTTTCTGTCCTCGCATCTAACTGGATAACCTTCTGTTTTCTCCTCTATCTGGATGCACTTCTGTTCTCTTCTCTTTGGATGCCCTTCTGTCTTCTCTTCTCTCTGGATGCCCTTTTGTTCTCTTCTCTTTGGATGCCCTTCAGTCCTCTCCTCTCTCCAGATGCACTTCTGTCTTTTTGTCACTTTGGATGACATTTTTTTCCTCTCTCTGGATGACCTTCTTTTCTCTCCTCTATCCAGATGCCCTCTGTCTTCTCCTCTCTCTGGATGCCCTTCTGTTCTTTCCTCTCTTTGGATGTCCTTCTGTCCTCTCCTCTCTTTGGATCCCCTTCTGTCATCCCCTCCCTCTGGATGACCTTCTGATCTCTCCACTCTCCCTATCCTCTTCTGTCAAGTTATCTCTCTAGATGCTCTTCTCTCTTCTCTTCTCTCTGGATGCCCTTCAGTTTTCACCTATCTATGGATGCCCTTATGTCTTCTCCTTTCCCTAGATGACATTCTGTCCTCTGATCTCTCTGAATGCCCTTCTGTATTCTCCTCTTCCTGGATGCCCTTCTGTTCTCTTCTCTTTGGATGCCCTTCTGTCCTGTCCTCTCCTCTCTCTGGATGCCCTTCTGTATTTTCTTCACTCTGGATGACTTTCTGTTCTTTCCTCTCTCTGGATGCCATTCTGTCCTCTCCTTTCTCTGGATCCCCTTCTGTCTTCTCATCTCTCTGGATACCCTTCTGTTCTCTCCTTTCTCTAGATTCTCTTCTGTCCTCTCATCCCTCTGGATGCTCTTCTGTTCCCTTCTCTCTCTGGATACCCTTCTGTCCTCTCCTCACTCTGGATGCCCTTCTGTCCTCTCCTCTCTCTGGATGGCTTTCTGTTCTCTCCTCTCTCTGGATCCCTTCTGTACTCTTCTCTCTCTGAATGCCCTTCTGTCTTCTTCTCTCACCCTATGCCCTTCTGTTCTCTCGATGCCCTTCAGTCTTCTTCTCTCTCTGGATGCCCGACAATTTTCTGCTCACTCAGGTTATCTTTCTGTGTTCTCCCCTCTCTAGATGCCCTTCTTTTATCTCTTCTCACTGGATGCCATTCTGTCCTTTCCTCTCTCTGGATGCCCTTCTGTCTTATCCTCTCTCCGATTGCCCTTCGGTTCTCTTCTTTCTCTCTATGTCCTTCAGTCTTCTGCTCTCTCTGGATGGTCTTCTGTTCTCTCCTCTTTCTGGATTCTCTCCTGTTCTCTCATCTCTCTGGATGCCCTTCTGTTCTCCCTTCTTTTTTGATGTCCTTCTGTCCTCTCCATTCTCTGGATGCCCTTCTGTCGTATCCTTTCTTTGGATGCCCTTCTGTTTTCACCTCTATCTGGATGCCCTATTTTCCTCTCCTCTCTCTGGATACCCTTCTCTTCTCTCCTCTCTCTGTATGCCCTTTTATTCTCTCCTCTATCTGGATGCCATAATGTCCTCTTCTTTCTCTGGATTCTATTTCTGTTCTCTCTTCTCTCGGGAAGCCCTTTTGTCTTCTCCTTTCTCTGGATGCACTTCTGTTCTCTTCTCTCTCTGGATGATCTTCTGTTCTCTCATCTCTCTGGATGCCCTTGTGTCCTCTCTTCTCTCTCTCTTAATGCCCATCTGTCTTCTCTTCTCAATGGATTCCCTTCAGTAATCTCCTCTCTTTTGATGCCCTTCTGTTTTCTTGTCTCATTCGATGTTCTTGTATCCTCTCCTCTCTGTGGATGCCCTTCTGTATTCTCCTGTCTCTGGATGCCCTTCTGATCTCTCCTCTCTCTGGATGCCCTTCTGTCATCTCCGCTCTATGGATGTCCTTCTGTTGTCTCCTTTCTATGCATGCCCTTTTGTTCTCTCCTCTCTCTGGATGCCCTTCTGTCCTCACCTCTCTCTGGATGCCCTTCAGTACTCTCCATGATCTGGAGGCCCTTCTGTCCTCACCTTTCTCTGGATGACCTTCTGTAAGTTCCATGCTCTGGATGCCCTTCTGTTCTCTTCTCTCTCTGGATGCCCTTATGTCCTCTCCTCTCTCTGTATGCCCTACTGTCCTCTCCTCTCTCTGGATTTCTTTCGGTCCTCTCATATCTCCAGTTGCCTTTCTGTTCTCTTTTCTATCTAGATTCTCTTCAGTTTTCTAATCTCTCTGGATGCCCTTCTGTCTTCTTCTCTCACTGGAAGCCCTTTTGTCTTCTCTCCCCAGATTCCCTTCTGTTATCTCCTCTCTAGGTGCTTTTCTGTCCTGTCTTCTCTTTGGGTGCTCTTATGTTGTCTCCACACTCTCGGTGCTCTTCTGTTATTCCCAATCTTTGAATGCACTTCTGTCCTCTCTTCTCTCTACATGCCCTACTGTTCTCTCCTCTCTCTGGATGCACTTGTGTCCTCTCCTCTCTTTTTATGCCTTTCTGTTCTCTCCTCCATCTGTATTCCCTTCTGTCCTCTCTTCTCCCTTGATGTCCTTCTGTCTTCTCCTCTTTCTGGATGACCTTCTGATCTCTCCTCTCTCCAGATACTTTTCTGTCTTCTCTTCACTCTGAATGCCCTTCTCTCTTCTCCTCTCTCTGGATGCACTTCTGTTTTCACCTCTCTATGGATGCTCTTCTGTCTTCTCCTCTCTCTGGATGCCCTTCTGTTCTCTCCTCTCATTGGATGCCCTTCTATCTTCTCCTTTCTCTGGATGCCCTTCTGTTCTCTCTTCTTTTAGGGTTTCCTGCTATCTTCTCCTCTCTTTGTATTCCCTTCTGTATTCTGCTCTCTATGGATGCTCTTATGCTCTCTCCTCTCTCTGAATGCCCTTCTGTCTTCTCCTCTCTCTAGATTCCCTTTTGTTCTCTGCTCTCTCTGGATGCTTTTCTGTTCTCTCCTCTCTCTGGATGCCTTTCTATTCTCTCTTCTCTCCACATGCCCTTCTGTTCGATTCTCTTTCTGATGTGCTTCTGTTCTCCCTTCTCTGTGGATGCCCTTCTGACCTCTCCTAACTCTGGATGCACTTCTGTTCTCTCTTCTATCTGGATGCACTTATGCTCTCATCTCCGGATGCCTTTCTGTGTTATCCTCTCTCTGGATGCCCTTCTGTATTCTCATCCCTCTGGATACCCTTCTGGTCTCTCCTCTATCTGGATTCCCTTCTGTCTTCTCCTCTATTTGGATGTCCTTCTGTTGTCTCCTCTCTCTGGATGCTCTTGTGTCCTCTCCTCTCTCTGAATGCCCTTCTGTCCTCTCCTCTCCTTTGATGCCCTTCTTTTTTCTCCACTCCTCCGATGCTCTTCTATTCTCTCCTCTCTGTGAATGCCCTTCTGTATTCTCCTCTCTCTGGATGCCCTTTTGGTCTCTCGTCTCCCTGGATGCCCTTCTGTCATCTCCACTCTCTGGATGTCCTTCTGTTGTCTCCTCTCTCTTGATGCCTATCTGTCCTCTCCTCTCTCTGGATTTTTTTCTGTACTCTCATATCTCTGGTTGCCCTTCTGTTCTCTTTTCTCTCTAGATTATCTTCTGTTCTCTCATCTCTCTGGATGCGCTTCTGTTCTCTCCTCTCTGTGGATGCCCTTCTGACCACTCCTCTCCATGGATGCCCTTCTGTTCTCTCCTCTCTCTGGATGCACTTTTGTTCTCTCCTCTCTCTGGAAGCCCTTCTGTCCTCTCCTCTCTCTGGATGCCCTTCGGTCCTCTTCTCTCTCAAGAGTTTTTTCAGTCTTCTGCTCTCTCTGGATGGGCTTTTTTTCTCTCCTCTTTCTGGATTCTCTCCTGTACTCTCATCTGTCTGGATGCCCTTCTGTTCTCTCTTTTTTTGGGATGTTCTTCTGTCCTCTCCTCTCTCTGGATGCCCTTTTATCTTCTCCTTTCTTTACATGCACTTCTGTTCTCTCCTCTCTCTAGATGATTATTTTTCCTCTCCTATCACTGGATACCCTTCTGTTCTCTCCTCTTTCTGTATGCCCTTCTTTTCTCTCTGCTATCTGGATGCACTTGTGGCCTCTTTGCTCTGTGGATGCCATTTCTGTCCTCTCTTCTCTCTGGATGCCCTTCTGTCTTCTCCTCTCTCTGGATGCCATTCTGTTCTCTTGTCTCTCTGGATGATCTTCTGTTCTCTCATCTTTCTGGATGCCATTGTGTCCTCTCCTCCCTCTGGATGCCCTTCTGTCTTCTCTTCTCTAAGGATGATCTTTTGTCCTCTCCTCTCTTTTGATGTCCTTCTGTTTTCTCCTCTCGTTTGATGCTCTTCTATTCATTCCTCTCTCTCTGGATGCCCTTCTGTATTGTCCTCTCTCTGGATGACCTTCTTTACTCTCCTCTCTCTGAAAGCCCTACTGTCTTCTCTCCCTGGATACCCTTTTGTTCTCTCCTCACTCCAGATGCCCTTCTGTCCTTTCCTCTCTCTGGATGCCCTACTGTCCTCTTCTCTCTCTGGATTTCCTTCTGTTCCCTCATATCTCTGGTTTCCCTTCTGTTCTCTTCTCTCTCTAGATTCTCTTCTGTCCTCTAATCTCTCTGAATGCCCTTCTGTCTTCTTTTCTCTCTGGAAGCCCTTCTGTCCTCTCCTCTCTCCAGATTCCCTTCCGTTCTATTCTCTCTCTGGATGCCATTCTGTCCTCTCCTCTCTTTGGATGCCCTTATGTTCTCTCTTCTCTCTCGATTCTCTTCTGTTCTTCTCAATCTGTGGATGCCCTTCTGTCCTCTCCTCTCTCTACATGGCTTTCTGTTCTCTCCTCTCTCTGGATGCACTTGTATCCTCTCCTCTCTTTTTATGCCCTTCAGTTCTCTCTTCCATCTGGATTCCTTTCTGTCCTCTCACTTTCCTGAATGTCCTTCTATCTTCTCCTCTCTCTGGATGACCTTCTGATCTCTCCTCTCTCCAGATGCTTTTCTGTTTTCTCTTCACTCTTGATGCCCTTCTATCTTCTCCTCTCTCTCTGGATGCACCTCTGTTTTCACCTCTCTATCGATGCCCTTCTGTCTTATCCTTTCTCTGGATGCCCTTCTGTATTCTCTTCTCTCTGGATGCCCATCTTTTCTCTCCTCTCTGTGCAAGCCCTTCTGACCTCTCCTCTCCATGGATGCCCTTCTGTTCTCTCCTCTCTCTGGATGCACTACTGTTCTCTCCTCTCTCTGGATGCACTACTGTTCTCTCCTCTCTCTGGATTCTTTTTTTGTCTTCTCTCTTTGGATGTGCTGCTCTTCTCACCTTTATCAAGATGCCCTTGTGTCCTCTATTTTCTCTGGATATCCTTCTGTTCTCTCATTTCTCTTGATACCCTTTTGTGCTCTCCTCTCTCTGGATGCCCTTCTGTCCTCTCCTCTCTCTAGTTGCCCTTCTGTCTTCTCCTCTCTCCCTATGCCCTTGTGTTCTCTCAATTCTCTTGATGCCCTTTGGTCTTCTCCTCTCTCTGGATGCCCGACAATTTTCTCCTCATTCTGGATATTCTTCTGTCTTCTCCTCTCTCTAGATGTCCTTCTGTTCTCTCCCCACACTGGATGCCATTCTGACCTCTCCTCTCGCTTGATGCCCTTCTGTCTTCTCCTCTCTCCAGATGCCCTTCGGTCCTCTTCTCTCTCTCTATGTCCTTCAGTCTTCTGCTCTCTCTGGATGGGCTTCTGTTCTCTTCTCTTTCTGGATTCTCTCCTGTACACTCATCTCTCTGGATGCCCTTCTGTTCTCTCTTCTTTTGAGATGTCCATCTGTCCTCTCCACTCTCTGGATGCCCTTCTGTCTTCTCCTTTCTTTGGGTGCCCTTCTGTTCTCTCCTCTCTCTGGATGCCCTTTTGTTCTCTCCTCTATCTGGATGCCCTTGTGTCCTCATCTCTCTCTGGATGCCATTTCTGTCCTCTCTTTTTTCTGGATGCCCTTCTGTCTTCTCCTCTCTCTGGATCCCCTTCTGTTCTCCTCTCTCTCTCTCTCTCTCTCTCTCTCTCTCTCTCTCTCTCTCTCTCTCTCTCTCTCTCGATGATCTTCTGTTCTTTCATCTCTCTTGAAGCCCTTGTGTCCCCTCCTCCCTCTGGATGGCCTTCTGTCTTCTCCTTTCTCTGGAGGCCCTTCTGTCCTCTCCTCTCGTTTGATGCCCTTCGGTTTTATTCTCTCATCTGATGTTCTTATATTCTCTCTTCTCTCTGGATGCCCTTCTGTACTCTCCTCTCTCTGGATGCCCATCTGTTCTCTCCTCTCTACGGATGATCTTCTGTCCTCTCCTCTCTCTGGATGCCCTACTGTCCTCTCCTCTCTCTGGATTTCCTTCTGTCCTCTCACATCTCTGGTTTCCTTTCTGTTCTCTTCTCTCTCTAGATTCTCTTCTGTCCTCTAATCTCTCTGGAAGTCCTTCTGCCCTCTTCTCTTTGCAGATGCCCTTCTGTTCTCTCCTCGCTCTGGATGCCCTTCTGTCTTCTCCTCTCTTTGGATGCCCTTCTGGTCTCTCCTCTCTCTGGATGCCCTTCTGTCTTCTCCTCTCTTTGGATGCCCTTATGTTGTCTCCTCTCTCTCGATGCTCTTCTGTTCTTCCCAATCTGTGGATGCCCTTATGATCTCTCCCCTCTCTACATGCCTTTCTGTTCTCTCCTCTCTCTGGATGCACTTGTGTCCTTTCCTCTCTTTTTATGCCCCTCTGTTCTCTCCTCTGTCTGGATTCCCTTCTGTCCTCTCATCTCTCTGGATGGCCTTCTGTCTTTCCGTCTCTCTGGATGACCTGCTGATCTCCCCTCTCACCGGATGCTCTTCTCTCTTCACTCCTTTCACTGGATGCCCTTCTGTCCTCTTCTCTCTCTGGATGCACTTCTGTCTTTTTGTCACTATGGATGACCTTATTTTGTCTCCTATTTCTCTGGATGACTTTTTGTCTCATCATCTCTCTGGATGCCCTTCTGTTCTATTCTCTCTCTAGATTCTATTCTGTACTCTCATCCCTCTGGATGGCCTTCTGTTACCTTCTGTCTCTTGATGATCTTCTCTTGGCTCATCTCTGTCAATGCCCTTCAGTTCTCTCCTCTCTCTGGAAGATCTTCGGTTCTCTCATACCTCTGGATGCCCTTGTGTCCTCTCCTCTCTCTGCATGCTCTTCTGTTCTCTCATCTTTTTGGATGCCATTTTGTCTTCTCCTCTCTCTACATGCCTTTCTGTTCTCTCCTCTCTCTGGATGCCCTTCTGTTCTCTCCTCTCTTTGGATACCCTTCTTTCCTCTCTTGTGTCTCGATGCCCTTCTGTCTCTCTTCTCTCTGGATACCCTTTTGTTCTCTCCTCTATCCAGATGCCCTTCTGTTTACTCCACTCTCTGGATGCCCTTCTGTTCTCTCCTCTCTATGTAGGCCCTTCTGTCCTCTCCTCTCTCTGGGTGCCCTTCGGATTTCTTCTTTCTCTGGATGCCCTTCTGTTTTCTCCTCTCGCTGGATGGCCTTCTGTTTACTCCTCGTTCTGGATGCCCTTCTCTCCTCTTCTCTCTCTAGATTCCCTTCTTTCCTCTACTCTCTCTGTATGCCCTTCTGTTTTCCCTTGTCTCTGGATGCGATTCTGTTCTCTCCTCTCTGCGGATTTTTTTCTGTCTTCTCCTCTCTCTGTATGCCCTTCTGTCTTCTTTTTTCTTTGGATTCTCTTCTCTTCTCTTCTCTCTCTGGATGCCCTTTTCTCCTATCCTCTCTCCGGATACCCTTCTGTTCTCTCCTCTCTCTTTATGCCTTTCTGTTATCTCCTTTTATCTGGATGCCCTTGTGTCCTCTTCTCTCTCTGTATGCCCTTCTGTTCTCTCTTCTCTCTGGATGCCCTTCTGTCTTCTCCTCTCTCTGGATGCCCCTCTGTTCTCTTCTCTCTCTGAATAACCTTCTGTTCTCTCATCTCTCTGGATGCCCTTGTGTCCTCTCCTCTCTCTGGATGCCCTTCTATCTTCTTTACTCTATGGATGCCCTTCTGTCCTCTCCTCTCTCTGCATGCCCTTCTGTATTTTCATCACTCTGGATGAACATCTGTTGTCTCCTCCCTCTGGATGTCCTTCTGTTCTCTCTTCTTTCCTGATGCCCTTCTGTCTTCTCCTCTCTCTGGATGTCCTTCTGTTCTTTCCTCTCTCTGGATGCCATTCTGTCCTCTCCTCTCACTTGATGCCCTTCTGTCTTCTCATCTCTCTGGATGCCCTTCTGTTCTCTCCTTTCTCCAGATTCTCTTCTGTCCTCTCATACCTCTGGATGCCCTTCTGTTCCCTTCTCTCTCTGGATGCCCTTCTGTCCTCTCCTCTCTCTGGATGCCCTTTTGTCCTCTCCTCTCTCTGGATGGCTTTCTGTCCTCTCCTCTCCCTGGATCCCTTATTTACTCTCCTTTCTCTGTATGCCCTTCTGTTCTCTACTCTCACTGGATGCCCTTCTGTCTTTTTGTCACTCTGGATGACATTCTTTTGTCTCCTCTTTCTGGATTACCTTCTGTTCTCTCCTCTTTCCAGATGCCCATCTGTTTTCTCCTCTCTCTGCATGTTCTTCTGTTCTTTCCTCTCTCTGAATGCCCTTTTGTCCTCCCCTCTCTCTGGATGACCTTCTGTCTTCTCATCTCTCTGGATGCCCTTCAGTTCTCTCCTCTCCTTAGATTCTCTTCTGTCCTCTCATCCCTCTGGATGTTCTTCTGTTCCCTTCTCTCTCTGGATGAACATCTGTTCGCTCATCTCTGTGGATGTCCTTCTGTTCTCTCCTATCTCTGGAAGACCTTCTGTTCTCTCATCTCTCTGATGCCCTGTGCCTCTCCTCTCTCTGGATGCTCTTCTGTTCTCTCATCTCTCTGGATTCCCTTCTGTCTTCTCCTCTCTCTACATGCCTTTCTGTTCTCTCCACTCTCTGGATGCACTTCTGTCCTCTCTGCTCTTTTAATGCCTTTCAGATCTTTCCTACCTCTGGATGCCCTTCTGTCTTCTCCTCTCCCTGGATGCCCTTCTTTCCTCTTCCCTCTGGATGACCTACTGTAATTTCTTCTCTCACTTGATGCCTTCTGTCTTCTCCTCTCTCTAGAGGCCCTTCTGTTATCTCCTCTCACTGGATGCCATTCTGTCCTCTCCTCCCTCTGTATGACCTTCTATCTTCTCCTCTCTCTGGATGCCCTTCTGTACTCTTCTCTCTCTGGATGCCCTTCTGTCCTCTCCTCTCTTGGAGTCCCTTCTGTCCTCTTCTTTCTCTGGATTACATTCTGTCCTCTAATCTATCTGGTTGGCTTTCTGTTCTCTTCTCTCTATCGAGACTCTCCTGTACTCTCATCTTTCTGGATGCCCTTCTGTCCTCTCCTCTTTCTGGATCCTCTTCTGTCTTCTCCTCTCTCTGCATGCCCTTCTGGTCTCTCCTCACTCTCGATAATATTCTGTTCTCCCATCTCTGTGGATGGCCTACTGTCCTCTCCTCTTTCTGGATGCCCTTCTGTTCTCTCCTCTTTCTTTATGCCCATTTATACTCTCCTCTCTCTGGATGCCCTTCTATTCTCTCCTCTCTCTGGATGTCCTTCTGTTGTCTCCTCTCTCTTGTTGCCCTTATGTCTTCTTCACACTCTGGATACCCTTCTGTTCTCTCTTCTCTCTGGAGGCCATTCTGTCCTCTCCTTTCTCTGGATGCCCTTCTATCCTCTCCCCTCTCTGTATTCCCTTCTGTCCTCTCCTCTCTCTCAGTGCCCTTCTGTTCTCTTCTCATTATAGATGCTCTCCTGTACTCTCATCTCTCTTGATGCCCTTCTGTTTTCTTCTCTCTCTGGATGCCCCTCTTTTTTTCTGCTCTCTCTGGATGCCCTACTGATCTCTCCTCTCTTTGGATTCCCTTCTTTCTTCTCCTTTCTCTGGATGCCCTTTTGTACTCTCCTCTCTCTGGATGCCCTTTTTCTGCTCCTCTCTCTGTCATATCCTCCCTTGTGATGCTTTTATGTCTCCTCCTGTCTCTGGATGTTCTCTGTCCTATCCTCTCTATGGATGCCCTTCTGTTCTCTCCTCTCCCGGATGTCCTTCTGTCTTCTCCTCTATCTGGATGCCCTTATATTCTCTCTTCTCTCTGGATTACCTTTTCCATCTCATATCTCTGTTTGCCCTTCTATTCTCTTCTCTCTATGGATGCTCTCCTGTTCTCTCATCTTTCTGAATGCCCTCCTGTTCTCTCCTCTCTCTGGATGCCCTCTGTCTTCTCCCATCTATCGATGCCCCTCTGTTCTCTTCTCTCTCTGGATGATCCTCTGTTTCCTCCACTCTCTAGATGCCCTTGTATTTTATCCTCTTCTGGATGTTTTTCTGTCTTCTCCTCTCTTTGTATGCCATTCTGTCCTCTCATCTCACTTGATGCCCTTCTGTCTTCTCTTCTCTGTGGATGCCCTTCTGTTCTCTCCTTTATCAGGATGACCTTCTTCCTGCTCCTCTCTCTTGATGCACTTTTCTCCTCTCTCTGGATGATTTTCTGTTCTCTGCAGTCTCAGGATGCCCTTTTGTTCTCCCTTTCTACAGATGCCCTTCTGTTCTCTCCTCTCTCCAGATATCCTTCTGTCCTCTCCTCTCTCTGTATGTCCTTCTGTCTTCTCCTCTCTCTGGATGCACTTCTGACCTCTCCTCTCTCTGGATGCCCTTCTGTCTTCCACTCTCTCATGATGCCCTTCTGAACTCTCCTCTCTCTGGATGCTCTTCTGTTATCTCATCTCTCTGGATGCTCTTCTCTCTTCTCCTCTCTCTGGATGCCCTTCTGTCTTCTCCTCTCTCTACATGCCCTTCTGTTCCTCAGCTCTCTAGATTTTTTTAATTCCTCTCATCTCTTTGGATGCCACTCTGTTCTCTTCTCTCTATGGATGCTCTTCTGTTCTCTCATGTCTCTAGATTCTTTTCTGTCCTTTCATCCCTCAGGATGCCCTTCTGTACCCTTCTCTCTCTGGATGACCGTCTGATCGCTCATTTCTTTGGATGCCCTTCTTTTTGCTCCTCTCTCTGGAAGATCTACTGTTCTCTCATCTCTCTGGGTGCCCTTGTGTCCTCTCCTCTCTCTGGATGCTCTTCTCTTCACTCATCTCTCTGGATTCCCTTGTGTTCCCTCCTCTCCCTGGATACTCTTATGTCTTCTCCTTTCTCTGGATGCCCTCTTGTCCTCTATTCTCTCTGGATGCCCTTCTGTCCTCTCCTCTCTCTGGATGCCCTTCTATCTCCCACTCTCTCTTGATGCCCTTCTGAACTCTCCTCTCTCCGGATGCTCCTCTGTTATTTAATCTCTCTGATGCCCTTCTCTTTTCTCTCCCTGGATGCCCTTCTGTTTTTACCTCTCTATGGATGCCCTTCTGTCTTCTCCTCTCTCTACATGCCCTTGTGTTCTCTTCGCTCTCTAGATTCCCTTCATTCCTGTCATCTCTCTGGATGCCCTTCTGTTTTCTCCACTCTCTGGATGCCCATCTGTTCTCTCCTCTCTATGTAGGCCATTCTGTCCTCTCCTCTCTCTGGATGCCCTTTGAACTTCTCCTTTCTCTGGATGCCCTTCTGTTCTCTCCTCTCGAAGGATGGCCTTCTATTTTCTTCTCTCTCTGGATGCCCTTCTGTCCTCTTCTATCTCTGGTTTCCCTTCTTTCCTCTACTCTCTCTGGATGCCCTTTTCTCTTCTCTTCTTACTGGATGCCCTTCTGTTCTCTCCTCTCTCCGGATTTTCTTCTGTCCTCTACTCTCTCTGTATGCCCTTCTGTCGTCTTTTTTCTTTGAATGCCCATCTGTTCTCTTCTCTCTATGGATGCCCTTTTCTCCTATCCTCTCTTCAGATACCCTTCTGTTCTCTCCTCTCTCTCTATGCCTTTCTGTTCTTTCCTCTATCTGGATGCCCTTGTGTCATCTTCTCTCTCTGGTTGCCCTTCTGTCCTCTCTTCTCTCTGGATACCCTTCTCTCTTATCCTCTCCTCTTTTCTCTCGGATGCCCTTCTGTATTTTTGGCTCTTTTGATGACCGTCTGTTGTCTCCTCTCTCTGGATTACCTTCTGTTCCCTCCTCTAACCAGATGCCTTCTGTCTTCTCCTCTCTCTGGATGCCCTTCTGTTCTCTCCTCTCTCTGGATGCCATTCTGTCTTATCCTCTCTCCCTATGACCTTCTGCTCTCTCGTTTCTCTCAATGCCCTTCAATATTTCTGTCCATCTGGATGCCAGACAATTTTCTCCTCACTCTGGATATCCTTCTGTCTTCTCCTTTCTCTAGATGCCCTTCTTTTCTCTCCACTAACTGGATGCCATTCTGTCCTCTCCTCTTTCTGAATGCCCTTCTGTCTTCTCCTCTCAACAGATGCCCTTCGGACCTCATCTCTCTCTGGATGTCCTTCAGTCTTCTTCTATCTCTGGATGGGCTTCTGTTCTCTCCTCTTTCTGAATTCTCTCCTATACACTCATCTAATGCTCTCTCCTCTCTCTGAATGCCCTTCTGTCTTCTCTCTTTGGATTCACTTCTGTTCTCCCTCTCTCTGGATGCCCTTCTGTCCTCTCCTATCTCTGGATGCCCTTCTGTCCTCTCCTCTCTCTGGATGCCCTTTTGTCTTCTCCTCTCTTGGGATGCCCTTCTGTTCTCCTCTCCGGATGCCTTTCTGTCCTATCCTCTCTCTGGATGCCCTCCTGTCCTCTCCTCTCTCTGGATGCCATTCTGTTCTCTCCTCTTTCTGGATGCCCTTCTGTCCTCTCCTCTCTTGGGATGCCCTTCTGTCTTCTCCTCTCTCGGGATGCACCTCTGTTCTCCTCTCCGGATGCCTTATTGTTCTATCCACTCTCTGGATGCACTTCTGTATTCTCATCCCTCTGAATGCCCTTCTGTTCTCTCCTCTATCTGGATGCCCTACTTTCTTCTCCTCTCTCTAGATGTCCTTCCATTGTCTCCATTCTCTGGATGTTCTTCTGTCCTCTCCTCTCCCTGGATGTCCTTCTGTTCTCTCCTCTTTCTGGATGCCCTTCATGTCTCTCCTCTCTCTGTATGCCCTTCTTAACTCTCCTCTCCCTGGATGCCCTTCTGTCTTCTCCACTCTTTGGATGCGCTTCTCTTCTCACCTCTCTCCGGATGTCCTTCTTTCCTCTTCTCTCTGGATGCCCTACTGTCCTCTACTTTCTCTGGATTTCCTTCTGTCCACTCATGTCTCTGTTTGCCCTTCTGTTCTCTTCTCTGTCTAGATTCTCTTCTGTCCACTAATCTCTCTGGATGCCCTTCTGCCTCTCCTCTCTCCATATGCCCTTCTGTTCTCTATTCTCTCTGGATGCCCTTCTGTCCTCTCCTCACTTTGGATGCCCTTATGTTGTCTCCTGTCTCTCGATGCTCTTCTGTTCTTCCCAATCATTGGATGCCCTATGTCCTCTCCTCTCTCTACATGCCTTTCTGTTCTCTCCTCACTCTGGATGCACTTTTGTCCTCTCCTCTCTTTTTATGCCCTTCTGTTCTCTCCTTTGTCTGGATTCCCTTCTGTCCTCTCATCTCTCTGGATGTCCTTCTGTCTTCTAATCTCTCTGGATGACCTTCTGATCTCTCCTCTCTCCGAATGCTCTTCTGTTATCTCTTCATTCTAGATGCCCTTCTGTCCTCTCCTCTCTCTGGATGCCCTACTGTTCTCTCCTCTCTCTGAATTTTCTTTTTGTCTTCTCCTCTCTATGAAAGCACTGCTCTTCTCACCTCTCTCAAGATTTCCTTGTGTCCTCTCTTCTCTAAAGATATCTTTCTGTTCTCTCATCTCTCTGGATTCCCTTTTGTGCTCTACTCTCTCTGGATGCCTTTCTGTCCTCTCCTCTCTCTAGTTGCCCTTCTGTCTTCTTCTCTCTCCCTATGCCCTTCTGTTCTCTCAATTCTCTCGATGCCCTTCAGTTTTCTCCTTACTCTGGATATCCTTCTGTCTACTCCTCTCTCTAGATGCACTTCTGTTATCTCCTCTCACTGGATGCCCTTCTGTCCTCTACTCTCTCTGGATGCCCTTCTGTCCTCTCCTCTCCCGGATTCCCTTCAGTCTTCTCCTATTTCTGGATGGCTTTCTGTTCTCTCCTCTCTCTGGATCCCTTCTGTACTCTCCTCTCTCTGGATTCTCTTCTGTCTTTTCATCTATCTGGATGCCCTTCTGTTCCCTCCTCTTCTGGATACCCTTCTGTTTTCTCCTCTCTCCAAATGCCCTTCTGTCTTCTCCTCTCCCTGGATGCCCTTCTGCTCTCTCCTCTCTAGATGCATTTCTATTCTCTTCTCTCTCCAGATGCCCTTCTGTCTTCTCCTCTCTATGGATGCCCTTCTGCTCTCTCCCCTCTCTGTATTCCCTTCTGTCTTCTCCTCTCTCTGGATGCCCTTCTGTTCTCTCCTCTCTCTGGATTCCTTTCTGTCTTCTCCTCTCTCTGGATGCCCTTCTGTTCTCTCCTCTTCTAGATGCCCTTCTGTTCTCTCCTCCCTCTGGATGCCCTTCTGTCCTCTCCTCTCTCTGAATGCCCTTCTCTCTCCTTTTCTCTCTGGATGCCTTTCTGTTCTTTCCTCACTTTCGATTCCCTTTTTGTCTTCTCCTCTCTCTTGATGCTCTTCTCTTCTCTCTTCTTCTGGATGCCCTTTTGTTCTCTCCTCTCTCCGGATAACCTTCTGTCTTCTCCTCTCTCTGGATGCCTTTCTGCTCTCTCCTCTTTTTGGATGCCTTTCTGTCCTCTCCTCTCTCTGGTTGCCCTTCTGTCTTCTCGTCTCTCTTGATTCCCTTCTGTGTTCTCCTCTCTCTGGATGCCCTTCTGTTCTCTCCTCCTTTGTATGCCCTTCTGTCTTCTCCTCTCTTTGGATAACTTTCTGTTCTCTCCTCCTTCTGGATGCCCTTCTATCCTCTCCTCTCTGGATGCCCTTCTGTCTTCTCCTCTCTCCAAATGTCCTTCTGTTCTTTCCTCTAGATTTTCTTCTGTCTTCTCCTCTCTCTACATGTCCTTCTATTTTATTCTCTCTCTATATTCCTTTCTGTCCTCTCATCTCTCTGAATGCCCGCCTATTATATTCTCTCTATAGATGCTTTTCTGTTCTCTTATCTATCTGGATGCCCTTTTGTATTCTCCTACCTCTGGATGCCCTTCTGCACTCTCCTCTCTGGATGCATTTCTATTCTCTCCTCTCTCCAGGTGCCCTTCTGTCTTCTCCTCTCTGTGGATGCCCTTCTGCTCTCTCCTCTCTCTGGATTCCCTTCTGTCTTCTCCTCTCTCTGGATAGCGTTCTGTACTCTCCTCTCTCTGCATGCCTTTCAGTCCTCTCCTCTCTCTGGATGGCTTTCTGTTCTCTCCTCTCTCTGGATCCCTTTTGTACTCTCCGTTTTCTGGATGCCCTTCTGTCTTCTCCTCTATCTGGATCCCTTTCTGTTCTCTCCTCCCTGTGGATGCCCTTCTGTCCTCTATTCTCTCTGAATGCCATTCTCACTTCTTCTCTCTCTGGATGCCCTTCTCTGCTTTCCTCTCTCTAGATTCCCTTTTTGTCTTCTCCTCTCTCTTGATACCCTTCTGTTCTGTCTTCTTCTGGATACCCTTCTGTTCTCTCCTCTTTCCGGATAACCTTCTGTCTTCTCCTCTCTCTGGATAGCATTCTGTACTTTCCTCTCTCTGGATGCCCTTCTGTCCTCTCCTCCCTCTGGATGGCTTTCTGTTCGCTCCTCTCTCTGGATCCCTTCTGTCCTCTCCTCTCTCTGGATGACCTTCTGTCCTCTCCTCTCTCTGGATGACCTTCTGTCCTCTTCTCTCTCTGGATGCCCTTCTGTCCTCTTCTCACTCTGGATGTCCTATAGTTCTCTCCTCTCTCTGGATTCCTTTTTGTCTTCTCCTTTCGCTGGATGCACTTCTCATCTCTCCTCTCTCAAGATGCCCTTGTGTCCTCTATTCTCTCTGAATATCCTTCTGTTCTCTCATCTCTCTGGATTCCCCTTATTTGCTCTCCTCTCTCTTGATGCCCTTCTGTCCTGTCATCTCTCTGGATGCCCTTCTGTCTTCTCCTCTTTCCCTATGCCCTTCTCTTCTCTCGATTCTCTCGATGCTCTTCATTCTTCTCCTCTCTCTGGATGCCCAACAATTTTCTCCTCACTCCGGATTACCTTCTGTCTCTTCCTGTCTCTAGATGCCCTTCTTTTCTCTCCTCTCACTAGATGCCATTGTGTCCTCTCCTCTCTCTGAATGCCCTTCTGTCTTCTCCTCTCTCCAGATGCCCTTCCGTCCTCTTCTCTCTCTGGAGATTTTACAGTCTTCTGCTCTCTCTGTAGATGGGCTTCTTTTCTCTCCTCTTTCTGGATTCCCTCCTGTCCTCTCCTCTCTCTAGATGCCCTTCTGTCTTCTCCTTTCTTTGGATGCCATTTCTGTCCTCTCCTCTCTGTGGATGTCCTTCTGTTCTCTCCCCTTTCTGGATGCCCATCTGTTTTATCGTCTCTCTGTATGCTTTTTTTCTCAAAAATCTCTCGATGCCCTTCTGTCTTCTCCTCTCTCTGGATGCCCTTCTGTATTCACATACCTCGGAATGCTCTTCTGGTCTCTCCTCTATCTTGATGCCCTTCTGTCCTCTCCTCTCTCTGGATGACCTTCTGTTCTCTCCTCTCGCCGGAGGACCTTCTGTCCTCTCCTCTCACTGGATGCCCTACTGTCCTCTCCTCTCTCTGGATTTCCTTCTGTCCACTCATATCTCTGGTTGTCCTTCTGCTCTCTTCTCTCTCTAGATTCTCTTCTGTGCTCTAATCTCTCTGAATGCCCTTCTGTCTTCTTATCTCTCTGGAAGTCCTACTGTCCTCCCCTCTATCCAGATACCCTTCTGTTTTCTCCTCTCTCTGGATGCCCTTCTGCCCTCTCCTCTCTTTGGATTCCCTTATGTCGTCTCCTCTCTCTCTCTCTCGATGCTCTTTTATTCATCCCAATCTCTGTATGCCCTTCTGTCCTCTCCTCTCTCTACATGCCTTTCTCTTCTCTCCTCTCTCTGGATGCACTGTGTCCTCTCCTCTTATTTTATGCCCTTCTGTTCTCTCCTCCATCTGGATTCCCTTCTCTCCTTTCCTCTCTCTGGATGCCCTTTTGTCCTCTCCTCTTTCTGGATGCACTTCTGCTCTCTCCTTTCTCTGGATGCCATTCTGTTCTCTCCTCTCTTTGCATTCCCTTCTGTCTTCTCCTTTCTCTGGATGCCCTTCTGCTGTCGCCTCTCTCTGAATGCCTTTCTGTCTTCTCCTATCTCTGGATTCACATCTGTTCTCTCCTCTCTCTGAATGCCTTTCTGTTCTCTTCTCTCTCTAGTTGCCCTTCTATTCTCTCCTCTATCCAGATGCCCTTCTCTCTGCTCCTCCCTCTGGTTGGCCTTCTGTTCTCTTTTCTGTGGATGCCCTTCTGTCTGCCCTATCTCTGGATGCTCTTTTATCTTCTCCTCTTACTGGATGCCCTTCTTTTCTCTGCTTTCTCTAGATGCCTTTCTGTCCTCTCTTCTATCTGGATGCCCGTCTGTCCTCTTCTCCATCTGGATGCCTTCTCTCTTCCCCTCTCTCCGGATGCTCTTCTGTTCTCTCCTCTCTCTGGAAGCCCTTCTGTTTTCTCCTCTTTCTGGATGCCCTTCAATTATCTCCTCATCCTGGATACCCTTCTGTCTTCTCCTCTCTCTATATGCCCTTATTTCCTCTTCTTTCTTTAAATGTCCTTTAGTCTTCTGCTCTCTCTGGATGCCCTTCTCTTCTCTTCTCTTTCTGGATTCTCTTCTGTTCTCTCTTCTCTCTGGATTCTCTTCTGTTCTCAACTCTCTCGGGATGCCCTTCTGGCCTCTCCTCTCCCCAGATCCCCTTCTGCGTTCTCCTCCCACTGGATGCCCTTCTATTCTCTTATGTCCAGTATGCCCTTTTGTTTTCTGCTCTTTCTGGATTCTCTACTGTTATCTTCTCTCTATATGCCCTTCTGTTCCTTCCCCTCTCCGGATGCCCTTCTGTACTCTCCTCTCTATGGATGCCCTTCTGTCTTCTCCTCTCTTTGGATGCCCTTCTGTTCTCTCCTCTATCATTATGACATTTTGTCCTCTTTTTCTTGATGCCCTTCTGTCTTCTCCAGTCTCTGGATGCCCATCTGTTCTCTCTTCTCTCCGAATGCCCTTCTTTCTTCACCTCTCTCTGAATGCCCTGCCGTTCTCTCCTTTCTTTGGATTAACTTCTGTCTTCTCCTCTCTCTGAATGCCCTTCTGCTCTCTCCTCTCTCTGAATGCCCTTCTGTACACTGCTCATTCTGGATGCCCTTCTGTTCTCTCTTTTTTCTGGATGCCCTTGTGTTCTCTCCTCTCCCCGGATGCCCTTTTGCCTTCTCCTCTTTCTGGATGCCCTTCTGTTCAATTCTCTCCCTGGATGCCCATCTGTCCTCTCCCCTCTACGTATGCCCTTCTGTCCACTTCTCTCTCTTGATGCCCTTCTTTTCTGTCCTATCTCTGGATTCCCTTTTTGTCTTCTCCTCTCTCTCTAGATGCCCTTCACTTATCTCCTCTCTCTAGATGGTCTTCTGTCCTCTATTCTCTATTTATGACCTGTTCTCTCATCTCTTTGGATACCCTTCTGTGCTCTCCTTTCTCTGATTAACCTTCTGTCCTCTCCTATCTCTGGATGCCCTTCTGTCTTTTCCTCTCTCTGGATGCCCTTCCATACTCTCATCTCTCTGGATGCCTTTCAGTTCTCTCCTCTCTCCGGATACCCTTCTGTTCTCTCCTCACTCTGGATGCCATTCTGTCCTCTCCTGTATTTGAATGCCCTTTTCTTCTCTCCTCTCTCTCAATGCTCTTCTGTTCTACCCTCTCTGTAGATGCCATTCTGTCCTCTCTTCTATCTTAGTGCCATTCTGCTCTCTCCTCTCTATCTATGCTCTTCTCTCTTCTCCTCTTTCTGGATGCCCCTGTATACTCTGATCTCTCTAGGCGCCCTTCTGTCCTCTCCTTTCTCTGAATGCCCTTCTGTTCACTTCTCTCCCTAGATTCCCTTATGTTCTCTCCTCTCTCTGTATTCCCTTCTTTACTCTCCTCTCTCTGGATGCCCTTCTGTCTTCTCACTCTGGATGCCCTTCTGTTCTTTCCTCTCTCCAGAGGTCTTTTTTCCTATACTCTCTGGATGCCCTTGTGTCTTCTCCTCTCTCTGGATGCCCTTCTGTTCTCTCCTCTCTCCAGATGCCTTTCTTTCCTCTCCTCTCTCTGGATGCCCTTCTGTCTTCTCCTCTTTTTGGATGCCCTTCTGTTCTCTTCTCTCTGGATGCCCTTCTGGGCTCACCTCTCTCTGGATGCCCTTTTGTCTTTTTCTCTCTCTGGATGCATATCACTACGCTCCTCTCTCTGGATGCCCTTCTTTTCTCTCCTCTCTCTGGATGGCCATCTGTCCTCTCCTCTCTCTGGATGGCCTTCTGTCCTCTCCTCTCTCTGGATGTTCTTCTGTCCTCTCCTCTCTCTGGATCCCATCTGTCCTCTAATCTCTCTGATTGCCTTTCTGTTCTCTGCTCTCTCTGGGTGACCTTCTGTCTACTCTTCACTCTGAATGCCCTTCAGGATTCTTCTCTCTTTGGATGCCATTTTGTTCTCTACTCTCTGAATGCCCTTCTGTGATCACCTTTCTCTGGATGTTCTTCTGTCTTCTCCTCTCTCTGGATGCACTTCTGGTCTCTCCTCTCTCTGGGTGCCCTTTTGTCCACTCGTCTCTCTGGATGCCCTTCTGTCCTCTCCTCTCTCTGGATTCCTTCTGTCCTCTAATCTCTCTGGTTGCCTTTCTGTTCTCTTCTCTCTATGGATGCTCTCCTGTACTCTCATCACTCTGGATGCCCTTCTGTTCTCTCCTCTCTCTGGATTCCCGTTTGTCATCTACTCTCTCTGAATGCCCTCCTGTTTTCCCCTCTCTCTGGATTCATTTCTGTTCTCTCCTCTATACAGATGCCCGTCTTTCTTCTCCTCCCCCCGGATGGCCTTCTGTTCTCTTTTCTGTGGATGCCCTTCTGTTTACCCTATCTCTGGATGCCCTTCTATCTTCTCCTCTTTCTGGATGCCCTTCTTTTCTCTGCTTTCTCTAGATGCCTTTCTGTCCTCTCCTCTCTCTGGATGCCCTTCTGTCCTGTCTTCTCTATTGATACCCATCTGTCCTCTTCTCCATCTGGATACCTTCTCTCTTCCTCTCTCTCTGGATGCTCTTCTGTTCTCTCTTCTCTCTGGAAGTCCTTCTGTTTTCTCCTCTTTCTGGATGCCCTTCAATTATCTCCTCATCCTGGATACCCTTCTGTCTTCTCCTCTCACTATATGCCCTTATTTCCTCTTCTTTCTCTAAATGTCCTTAGTCTTCTGCTCTCTCTGGATGCCCTTCTCTTCTCTCCTCTTTCTGGATTCTCTTCTGTTCTCTCTTCTCTCTGGATGCCCTTCTGTTCTCAACACTCTAGGGATGCACTTCTGTCCTCTCCTCTCCCAAGATCCCCTTCTGCGTTCTCCTCCCGCTGGATACCCTTCTATTCTCTCATCTCCAGTATGTCCTTCTATCTTCTGCTCTTTCTGGATTCTCTACTGTTATCTTCTCCCTATATGCGCTTCTGTTTTTCCTCTCTCCGGATGCCCTTCTGTCCTCTCCTCTCTATAGATGCCCTTCGGTTTTCTCCTCTGTTGGGATGCCCTTCTGTTCTCTCCTCTATCAGTATGACATTCTGTCCAAAAGAGGACAGATTGATGCCCTTCTGTCTTCTCCACTCTCTGGATGCCCATCTGTTCTCTCTTCTCTCCAGATGCCCTTCTGTCTTCACCTCTCTCTGGATGCCCTTCTGTCTTCTCCTCTCTCTGGATGCACTTTCTTCTCTCCTCTCTCTGGATGGCCTTCTGTCCTCTCCTCTCTCTGGATGCCCTGCTGTCCTCTACTCTCTCTGAATGCCCTTCTTTTCTCTCCTCTCTCTGGATGCCCTTCTGTTCTCTCCTCTCTCTGCATGACTTCTGTCTTCTCTCTCTGTATAGCTTTCTGTTCTCTCCTCCCTCTGGATGCCCTTCTGTCCTCTCCTATCTCTGAATGTCCTTCTGTTCTCTCCTATTCTGGATGACCTTCTGTTCTCTTCTCTCTGGATGGCCTTCTGTGATCACCTCTCTCTGGATGTTCTTCTGTCTTCTCCTCTCTCTGGATGCACTTCTGGTCTCTCCTCTCTCTGAATGCCCTTCTGTCCTCTCCTTTCTCTGGATGACCTTCTGTCCTCTCGTCTCTCTGGATGCCATTCTGTCCTCTCTGCTATCTAGGTGCCCTTCTGTCCTCTCCACTCTCTAGATGCCCTTCTGTTCTCTTCCCTCTACGGATGCCCTTCTGTCCTCTCCTCTCTCTGGATGCCCTTCTTTTCTTTCTTTTTTCTGGATTCCCTTCTGTCTTTTTCTCTCGCTGACTGCCCTTCTTTTCTCTCCTATATCTGGATTCCTTTTTGTCTTCTCCTCTCTCTGAATGCCATTACTTTCTCTCCTCTTTCAAGATGCCCTTCTGTCCTCTATTCTCTCTGTATGCCCTTCTGTTCTCTCGTTTCTCCAGATGCCCGTGTGTTCTCTTCTCTCTCTAGATGCCCTTCTGTTTTCTCCTCTGTCTGGATGGCTTTCTGTTCTCTCCTCTCTCTGGATACCTTTTGTATTCTCCTCTCTCTGGATGCCCTTCTCTCCTCTCCTCTCTCTGGATGCCCTTCTGTCATCTACTCTCTCTGGATGCCCTTCTGTCTTCTCCTCTCTCCCTATGCCCTTCTGTTCTCTCCTCCCTCTGAATGCCCTTGTGTCCACTTCTATCTCTGTATGGCCTTCTGTCCTCTCTTCTCTCTGGATGCCCTTCTGTCTTCTTCTTTCTCTGGATCCCCTTCTGTTCTCTCCTCTCTCTAGACTCTCTTCTGTCCTCTCATCTCACTTGATGCCCTTCTGTTCTCTTCTCTCTCTGGATTATCTTCTGTTCTCTCATCTCTCTATATGCCCTTGTGTCCTTTCCTCTCACTGGATGCCCTTCTGTTCTCTTCTCTTCTCTCTCTGTATGCCCTTGTGTCCTCTCCTCTCTCTAGATGACCATCTGTCTTCTCTTCTCTATTGATGCCCTTCTGTCCTCTCTTCTCTTTGAATGCCCTTTTGTTTTCTTCTCTCTTCCGGTACTCTTCTGTTCTTTCCTCTCTGTGGATGCCCTTCTGTATTCTCCTCTCTCTAGATGTCCTTCTATTGTCTCCTTTCTCTGGATGGCCTTCTGTCCTCTCCTCTGTTTGGATGCCTTTCTGTTCTCTCCACTTTCTGGATACCCTTCTGTTCTCTCCTCTCTCTCGATTCTCTTCAATCCTCTCTTCTCTCTGGATGCCCTACTGTCTTTTCTTCTCTATGGATGCCCTTCTGTCCTCTACTCTCTTTGGATTCCCTTCTGTTTTCTCCTCTCTTCCGATGCTCTTTTGTTCTATCCTCTCTGTGGATGCCGTTCTGTATTCTCTGCTCTCTGGATGTTTTTTGGTTGTCTCCTTTCTCTGGAAGCCCTTCTGTCCTCTCCTCTTTCGGGATGCCCTTCTGCTCTCTCCTCTTTCTGTATGCCTTTCTGTTCTCTCCTCACTCCGGATGCCCTTCTGCCTTCTCCTCACTCTGGATGGCTTTCTGTTCTATCCTCTCTCTGGATGCCTTTCTGTCCTCTCCTTTTTTTGATGTTCTTAAGCTCTCTCCTCTCTCTGGATGCCCATATGTCCTCTCCTCTGAAAGCCCCCCTGTCTTCTCCTCTCTTTGGATGCCTTTCTGTTCTCTCATCTCTCTCGATTCCCTCTTTGTCTTCTCTTCTCTCTGGATGCCCTTCTGTTCTCTCCTCTGTCTAGATGCCCTTCTGTCCTCTATTCTCTCTGTATGCCCTCTGTTCTCTCTTTTCTCCAGATACCCTTCTGTTCTCTCATCTCTCTTGATTTTTTTCAATCCTCTCTTTTCTCTGGATGCCCTTCTGTCTTCTCCTTTCTCCCGATGTTCTTTTGTCCTCTCCTCTCTACCAATGCCCCTATGTCCACTCCTGTTATTGGATGCCCTTGTGTTCTCTGCTCTCTCTAGATGCCCTTCTATCCCCTCCTCTCTCTGGATGCCCTTCTGTTCACTTCTCTCCCTTGATGCCCTTCTGTCCTCTCCCCTCTTTGGATGCCCTTCTGTCTTCGCCTCTCTCTGGATGTCTTTCTGTCTTTTCCTCTCTTCACATGCCCTTTTGTTCTCTCCTCTCTGTGGTTCCACTTCTGTCTTCTCCTCTCTCTGGTTACCCTTTTGATCTCTCCTCTTTCTGGATGCCCTTCTGTCTTTTTCTCTCTTTGGATGCCCTTGTGTCCTCACCTCTCTTTGGATGCCCTACTGTTCTCTCCTCACTCTAAATTCCCTTTTTATCTTCTCCTCTCTCTGGATGCGCTGCTCTTCTCTTCTCTATATAGATATCCTTTTGTCTTCTATTCTCTTTGGATATCCTTCTGTTCTCTCATCTCTCTGAATTTTCTTTTGTGCTGCCTCTCTCTGGATGCCCTTCTGTCTTCTCCTCTCTCCCTATGCCATTTTGTTCTCTCAATTCGCTCAAGTCCCTTCAGTCTTCTACACTCTGTGGATGCCCAAGAATTTTCTCCTTAATCTGGATATGTTTCTTTCTTCTCCTCTCAATGGATACCCTTGTGGTCTCTCCTCTCTGTGTATGCCCTTCTGTTCTCTCCTCTATCTGGATGCCTTTGTGTCCTCTTCTCTCTCTGGATGCCGTTTCTGTCCTCTCTTCTCTCGGGATGCCCTTCTGTCTTCTCCTTTCTCTGGATGCCCTTCTGTCCTCTCCTCTCTTTTTATGCCCATCCGTTTTCTCCTCTCATCCGATGCTCTTCTATTCTCTTCTCTATGGATGCACTTCTGTATTCTCCTCTCTCTGGATGCCCTTCTTTACTCTCCTATCTCTGGATGACCTTCTGTCTTCTCCTCTCTCCAGATGCCCTTCTGTCCTCTCCTCCCTTATGTTGTCTCCTCGCTCTCGATGCTCTTCTGTTCTTCCCAATCTGTGGATGCCATTCCTTCCTCTTCTCTATCTGGATGTCCTTCAGTCTTCTGCTCTCTCTGGATGGGCTTCTGTTCTCTCCTCTTTCTGGATTCTCTCCTGTACTCTCATCTCTCTGGATGCCATTCTGTTCTCTCTTCTTTTGGGATGTCCTTCTGTCCTCTCCCCTCTCTGGATGCCATACTGTCCTCTCCTCTCACTGGATTTCCTTCTGTCCTCTCATATCTTTGGTTTACCTTCTGTTCTCTTCTCTCTCTAGATTCTCTAATGTCGACTAATCTCTCTGGATGCCCTTCTGTCTTCTCTCTTTGAAAGCCCTTCTGTCATCTCCTCTCTCCAGATGCCCTTCTGTTCTCTCCTCCATCTGGATTCCCTTCTGTCCTCTCATCTCTCTAGATGTCCTTCTGTCTTCTCCTCTCTCTGAATGACCTTCTGATCTCTCCTCTCTCCGGATGCTCTTCTGTCTTCTCTTCACTCAGGAAGCCCTTCTCTCTTCTCCTCTCTATGGATGCACTTCTGTTTCACATCTCTATGGATGCCCTTCTGTCTTCTCCTCTCTCTGGATGCCCTTCTGTTCTCTCCTCTCATTGGATGCCCTTCTGTCTTCTCCTTTCTCTGGATGCCCTTCTGTCTTCTCTGCTCTCTGGATACCGTTCTATTACCTACTCTCTCTGGTTGCCCTTCTGTCTTCTCTGCTCTCTTGATGCCCGTCTGTTCTGTCCTCTCTGTGCATGCCCTTCTGAACTCTCCTCTCTCTGGATGCTCTTCTGTCCTCACCTCTCTCTGGATGCTCTACTGTTCTCTCCTCTCTATGAATTCACTTTTTGTCTTCTCCACTCTCTGGATGCGCTGCTCTTCTCTCCTCTCTCAAGATGCCCTTGTATCCTCTATTCTCTCTGGATATCCTTCTGTACTCTCGTCTCTCTGGATTCCCTTTTGTGCTCTCCTCTCTCTGGATGCCCTTCTGTCCTCTCCTCTCCTCTCTCTGGATGCCCTTCTGTCTTTTCCTCTCTCCCTATGCCCTTCTCTTCTCTCGATTATCTTGATGCCCTTCAGTCTTCTACTCTCTCTGGATGCCAGATAATTTCCTCTTTACTATGGATATCCTTCTGTCTTCTCCTCTCTCTAGATGCCCTTCTGTTATCGCCTCTCACTACATGCCATTCTGTCCTCTCCTCTCTCTACATGCCCTTCTGTCTTCTCCTCTCTCTGGATGCCCTACGGTCCTCTTTTCTCACTGGATGTCATTCAGTCTTCTGCTCTCTCTGGATGGGCTTCTGTTCTCTCCTCTTTCTGGATTCTCTCCTGTACTCTCATCTCTCTGGAAGCCCTTCTGTTCTCTCTTCTTTTGGGATGGGCTTCTGTCCTCTTGTCTCTCTGGATGCCCATCTGTTTTCTCCTTTCTTTGGATGCCCTTCTGATCTCTCCTCTCTCTGGATGCCCTTTTTTCCTCACCTCTCTCTGGATACCCTTTTTTTCTCAACTCTCTCAGGATGCCCTTCTGTTCTCTCCTCTCTTTGCATTCCCTTCTGTCTTATCCTCTCTCTGGATGCCCTTCCGTGTTCTCCTCTCTCTGAATGCCCTTCTGTCTTCCCCTCTCTCTGGATTCACTTCTGTTCTCTCCTTTATCCAGATGCCCTTCTTTCTTCTCCTCCCACTGGATAGTCTTCTGTTCTCTTTTCTGTGGATGCCCTTTTGTACTCCCTATATCTGGATGCCCTTCTATCTTCTCCTCTTTCTGGATGCCCTTCTTTTCTCTGCTTTCTCTAGATGCCCTTCTGTCCTCTCCTCTATCTGGATGCCTTTCTGTTCTCTTTTCTCCCTGGATGCCCTTCTGTCCTCTCCTCTCTCTGGGTGCCCGTCTGTCCTCTTCTCCATCTGGATGCCTTCTCTCTTACCCTCTATCCAGATGCGCTTCTGTTTTCTCCCCTTTCTGGAAGCCCTTCTGTCCTCTCCTCTCTCTGGATGCCCTTCTGTCCTCTCCTCTCTCTGGATGCCCTTCTGACATCTCATCTCTTCACATGCCCTTCTGTTCTCTCTTCTCTTTAGATACACTTCTGACTTCTTCTTCTCTTGATGCCCTTCTGTTCTCTCCTCTTTCTGGATATGTTTTGTTTATTCCTATCTCCGGATGCCCTTCTGACCTCTCTTCTCCATGGATGCCCTTTTGTTCTCTCCTCTCTCTGGATGCCCATCTGTCCTCTCCTCTCTCTGTATGCCGTTCTTTCTTCTCCTCCTACTGGATGGCCTTCTGTTCTCTTTTCTCTGGATGCCCTTCTATCTTCTCCTCTTTCTGGATGCCCTTCTTTTCTCTGCTTTCTCTAGATGCACTTCTGTACTCTCCTCTCTCTGGATGCCTTTCTGTTCTCTTTTCTCCCTGGATGCCCTTCTGTCCTCTCCTCTCTCTGGATGCCCGTCTGTCCTCTTCTCCATCTGGATGCCTTCTCTCTTCCCCTCTCTCCGGATGCTCTTCTGTTCTCTCCTTTCTCTGGAAGCCCTTCTGTTTTCTCCTCTTTCTGGATGCCTTCAATTCTCTCCTCATCCTGGATACCCTTCTGTCTTCTCCTCTCTCTATATGCCCTTCTATCCTCTTCTTTCTCTAAATGTCCTTTAGTCTTCTGCTCTCTCTGGATGCCCTTTTCTTCTTTCTGCTTTCTAGATTCTCATCTGTTCTCTTTTCTCTCTGGATGCCCTTCTGTTCTCAACTCTCTTGGGATGCTCTTCTGTCCTCTCCTCTCCCTGGATTCCCTTCTGCATTCTCCTCCATCTGGATGCCCTTCTATTCTCTCATCTCCAGTATGCCCTTCTGTCTTCTGCTCTTTCTGGATTCTCTACTGTTATCTTTACTTACTGTTATCTATCCTCTCCTCTCTCTTGATGACCTTTTATATCTCCTCTCTATGGATGCCCTTCTGTTCTCTTATCTCTCTGGGTTCTTTTATGTACTCTCCTATCCCTGGATGCCCTTCTGTTCTTTCCTCTCTGTGTATGCCCTTCTGTCTTCTCCCCTCTCTGGATGTCCTTATGTTCTCTCCTCTCCCTGGATGCTCTTCTCTCTTGTCCTCTCTATGGATGCCCTTCTTTTATCTAATCTCTCCGGATTCCCTTCTGTTTTCTCCTCTATCTGGATGCCTTTCTGTTTTCTCTTCTGTTTGGATGCCCTTCTGTCTTGTCCTGCCTCTGGATGCCCTTCTGTCTTTAGCTCTCTCTGGATGCCATTCTGTCTTTTCCTCTATCTGTATGCTCTTCTGTTCTCTCCTCTCTCCTGATGCCCTTTTGTTCTCCCCTTTCTCAGAATGCCCTTCTGTCCTCTTTTCTCTCTGGATTCCTTTTTGTGTTCTCCTCTCTCTGGATACCTTTCTGTCCTCACCTCTCTCTGGATGCCCTACTGTTCTCTCCTTTCTCTGGATTCCCTTATGTACTCTTGTCTTTCTGGGTGCCCTTCTGTCTTCTTCTCTCTCCGGATGCCCTTTTGTCCTCAGCTTGCCCTGGATGCTCTTCTGTTCTCTCCTCACACTGTGTGCCCCTCTGTTCTCTCCTTTCTATGGATGCCCTTGTGTACCATTCTCTCTCTTGATTCCCTTCTGTCTTCTCCTCTTTCCAGATGCCCATCTGTCATCTCCTCTCCATGGATGACCTTCTGTCTTCTCCTCTCTCTATATACCCTTCTGTTCTATCCTCTCTCTGGATGCCCTTCTGTACTGTACTCGCTCTGTTTGTTTTTCTGTCTTCTCCTCTCAATGGATGTTTTTCTGTTCTCTCCTCTCTCTGGATGCCCTGCTGTCCTCTTCTCTGTCTGGATGCTCTTCTGTTTTCTGCTCTCTCTGGATGCCCTTCTGTTCTCTCGTCGCCCTCGATGCCCATCTGTCCTCTCCTTTCTGTGGATGCCCTTCTGTATTATCCTCTCTCTTTATTCCTTTTTCTTCTCTCCTCTCTCTGGATGCCTTTCTGTTCTTTCCCCTCTCTGGATGCCCTTCTATCTTGTCCTCTCTCTGGATGCCCTTCTTGTCTTCTCCTCTCTCTGAATGTCCTTCATTTCTCTCATCTCTCTGGATGTCCTTCTGTTCTGTTTTCTTTTTGTATGATCTTCTGTTCTCTCATCTCCCTGGATGCCCTTCTGTTGTCTCCTCTCTCTGGATGTCCTTCTGTCTTCTCCTCTCTCTGGATGCTTTTCTGTCCTCCTCTCTCTCTAGATGCCCTTTGGTACTCTCCACTCTTTAGATGCCCTTCTGTTCTGTCCTCTCTCTGGATGCCCTTCTGTCCTTTCCTCTCTCTGGATGCCCTCCTGTTCTCTCCTCTCACTGGATGCCTTTCTATTTTCTCCCATCTCTGAATTCCCTTCTGTGTTCTCCTCTATCTGGATGCCCTTCTTTCCTCTCCTCTCACTGGATGTCCTTTTGTTCTCTCCTCTCACCGGAAGCCCTTCTCTTCTCTATTCTCTCTGGATGCCTTCTATCCTCTCATCTCTGTGGATTCCCTTCTGTTTTCTTCTCTGTCTGGATGCCCTCTTTTCTCTCCTCTCTCAGGATGCCCTTCTGTACTATTTTCTTTGTGTATGCCCTTCTCTCTTGTCCTCTCACTGGATGCCCTTCTGTCATCTCCTCTCTCTGGATTCCCTTCTCTTGTCTAATCTCTCCGGATGCCCTTCTGTTTTCTCCTCTCTCTGGATGCCCTTCTGTTTTCTCCTCTGTCTGGATGTCTTTCTATCTTGTCTTGTTTGGATGCACTTCTGTCTTCAGCTCTCTCTGGATGCCATTTTGTCCTCTTCTATCTGGATGCTCTTCCGTTCTCTCCTTTCTCAGAATGCCCTTCGGTCCTGTTTTCTCTCTGGATTCCCTTTTGTCTTATCCTCTCTTGGGATACCCTTTTGTCCTCACCTCTCTCTGGAAGACCTTCTGTTCTCTCACATCTCTGGATGCCCTTCTGTTCTTTCCTCTCTCTGGAAGCCATTCTGTATATTTATCTTTCTGGATGCCCTTCTGTCTTCTGCTCTCTCTGGATGCCGTTCTGTCCTCTCCTCTATCTGGATGCTCTTCTGTTCTCTCCTCTTTCCGTATGCCCTTCTGTTCTCCCCTCTCTCAGGATGCCCTTCTGTACCCTTCTCTCTCTTGATTCTTTTATGTCTTCTCCTCTCTCCAGATGCCCTTCTGTCCTCTTCTCTCTCTGGATGCCCTTCTGTCCTCTCCTTGCTCTGTATGTTTTTCTTTCTTCTCCTCTCAATGGATGTTCTTCTGTTCTCTCGTCTCTCTGGATGCCCTTCTCTCTTGTCCTCTCTCTGGATGCCCTTCTGTCTTCTCCTCTCTCTGGATGTCCTTCTTTTCTCTCATCTCTCTGGATGTCCTTCTGTTCTCTTTTCTCTCTGTATGATCTTCTGTTCTCTCATCTCCCTGGATGCCCTTCTATTGTCTCTTCTCTCTGGATGTCCTTCTGTCTTCTCCTCTCTCTGGATGCTCTTCTGTTTTTCTCTCTCTAGATGCCCTTTTGTACTCTCCAGTCTTTAGATGCCCTTCTCTTCTCTCCTCTCTCGAGATGCCCTTCTGTCCTTTCCTCTCTCTGAATGCCTTTCTGTTCTCTCCTCTCACTGGATGCCCTTCTGTTTTCTCCCATCTCTGGATGTCCTTCTGTCTTCTCCTCTAACTGTATGCCCTTCTTTCCTCTCCTCTCTCTGGATGCCTTCTATACTCTCCTCTCTGTGAATGCCCTTTTATTTTCTCCTCTCACCGGATGCAATTCTGTTCTCTACTCTCTCTGGATGCCTTCTATCCTCTCCTCTCTGTGGATTCGCTTCTGTTTTTCTCCTCTCTCTGGATGCCCTCTTTTCTCTCCTCTCTCAGGATGCTCTTCTGTACTATTTACTTTGTGTGTGTCCTTCTCTCTTGTCCTTTCTCTGGATGCCCTTCTGTCATCTCCTCTCTCTGGATGCCTATCTCTTGTCTAATATTTCCAGATGCCCTTCTGTTTTCTCCTCTGTCTGGATGCGTTTCTATCTTGTCCTGTCTCTGGATGCCCTTCTGTCTTCAGGTCTCTCTGGATGCCATTCTGTCCCCTCTTCTATCTGGATGCTCTTCTGTTCTCTCCTTCTCTGTATGCCCTTCTCTTCTCTCCTTTCTCAGAATGCCCTTTGGTCCTCTTTTCTCTCTGGATTCCCTTTTGTCTTCTCCTCTCTCTGGATACCCTTCTGTCCTCATCTCTCTCTGGAAGCCCTTCTGTTCTCTCCCCTCTCTGGATGCCTTTCTGTTCCTCCTCTCTCTGGAAGCCCTTCTGTACATTTCTCTTTCTGGGTGCCCTTCTGTCTTCAGCTTTCTCTGGATGCCATTCTGTCCTCTCCTCTATCTGGATGCTCCCCTCTGTTCTCTCCTCTTTCCATATGCCCTTCTGTTCTCTCCTCTCTCAGGATGCCCTTCTGTTCCCTTCTCTCTCTTGATTCTTTTATATCTTCTCCTTTCTCCAGATGCCCTTCCGTCCTCTCCTCTCTCTGGATGCCCTTCTGTCCTCTCCTCGCTCTGTATGTTTTTCTGTCTTCTCCTATCAATGGATGTTCTTCTTTTCTCTCATCTCTCTGGATAACCTTCTGTTCTCTTGTCTCTCACGATGCCCATCTGTCCACTCCTTTCTGTGGATGCCCTTCTGTATTCTCCTCTCTCCGGATGCCATTATGTTCTCTCCACTTTTTGGATGCCCTTCTGTTCTCTCCCCTCTTTGGATGCCCTTCTCTCTTGTCCTCTATCTGGATGCCCTTCTGTCTTCTCCTCTATCTGGATGTCCTTCTGTTGTCTCATCTCTCTGGATGTCCTTCTGTTCTCTTTTCTTTCTATATGATCTTCTGTTCTCTCATCTCCCTGGATGCCCTTCTGTTGTCTCCTCTCTCTGGATGCCCTTCTGTCTTCTCCTCTCTCTGGATGCGTTTTTGTCCTCCTCTATCTCTAGATGCCCTTTTGTACTCTCCACTCTTTAGATTCCCTTCTGTTCTGTCCTCTCTCTGGATGCCCTTCTGTCCTTTCCTCTCTCTGGATGCCCTCCTGTTCTCTCCTCTCACTGGATGCCTTTCTGTCTTCTCCCCTCTCTGGATGCCCTTCTGTCATCTCTTCTATCTGGATGCCCTTCTGTCCTCTCCTCTCTCTGGATGTTCTTCTGTTATCTCCTCTCACTGGATGTGCTTCTGTTCTCTCCTCTCCCTGGATGCCTTCTATCCTTTCCTCTAGGTGGATGCTCTTCTGTTTTCTCCTCTCACCGGATGCCTTTCTGTTCCTACTCTCTCTGGATGCCTTCTATCCTCTCCTCACTGTGGATTCCCTTCTGTTTTCTCCTCTCTCTGGATGCCCTTCTCTTCTCTCCTCTCTCCGGATGCCCTTCTGTATTCTATCTCTCTGGAAGACATTTTGTTCTCTTCTCTGTCAGTATGCCCTTCTGTTCTCTCTTTTCTCTGGAAGCCCTTCTGTACTATTTTCTTTGTGGATGCCCTTCAGTCTTTTCCTCTCTCTGGATGCCCTTCTGTACTCTTTTGTCTCTGGATGCCCTTCTGTCCTCTCTCTCTGGATGCCCTTTGTCCTCCTCTCTCTATAGATGCCCATTTGTTCTCTCCAATCTTTAGATGCCCTTCTGTTCTCTCCTCTCTCTAGATGCTTTTCTGTCCTTTCCTCTCTCTGGATGCCCTTCTGTTCTCTCCTCTCACTGGATGACCTTCTGTCCTCTCCTCTCTTTGGATGTCCTTCTGTCTTCTGATCTCTCTGGATGCCCTTTGTCCTCCTCTCTCTCTAGATGCCCTTTTGTCCTCTCCACTCTTTAGATGCCTTTATGTTCTCTCCTCTCTCTAAATGCCCTTCTGTCCTTCCCTCTCTCTGGATGCCATTTTGTTCTCTCCTCTCACAGGATGCCCTTCTGTCTTCTTCTCTCTCTGGATGCCCTTCTGTCATCTGCTCTATCTGGATGCCCTTCTGTCCTCTCCTCTCTCTGGATGTCCTTCTGTTCTCTAATCTCCCCGGATGGCCTTCTGTTCTCTCCTCTCCCTGGATGACTTCTATCCTCTTCTCTCATGAAATGCCCTCCTGTTCTCTCCTCTCTCTAGATACACTTCTGTAATCTCATATCTCTGGATCCCCTTCTGTCGTCTCTTCTCTCTGGATGCTCTTCTGTCTTCTCTCTGGTTGTCCTTTTGTCCTCCTCTCTCTCTGGTTGCCCTTTTGTCCTCTCCAGTCTTTTGATGGCCTTCTGTTCTCTCCCCTCACCGGATGCCCCTCCGTTCTCTCCTCTCTAGGGATGCCTTCTATCCTCTCCTCTCTCTGGATGCCCTTCTATATCTCCTCTCTCTCGATGCTCTTCTGTGCTCTCATCTCTCTGGGTGCCCTTATGTACTCCCCTATCCCTGGATGCCCTTCTGTTCTCTCCTCTATCTGGATGCCCTTCTGTCTTCTCCCCTCTCTGGATGCCCTTCTGTTCTCTCCTCTCTCTGGATGCCCTTCTCTCTTGTCCTATCTCTGGATGCCTTTCTGTCATCTCCTCTCTCTTGATGCCCTTCTCTTCTCTAATCTCTCCGGATGCCCTTCTGTTTTCCCCTCTGTCTGGATGCCCTTTTGTCTTGTATTGTCTCTGGATGCCATTCTGTTCTCTCGTCTCTCTTGAAGCACATCTGTCCTCTCCTTTCTCTGGATGCCCTTCTGTATTCTCCTCTCTCTGGATGCCATTCTGTCGTGTCCTCTCTGTGGATGCCCATCTGTCTTCTCCTCTCTCTGTATATCCTTCTGTTCTCTCATCTCTCTAGATGTCCTTCTTTTCTCTTTTTTTTTCTGTATGATCTTCTGTTCTCTCATCTCCCTGGATGCCCTTCTGTTGTCTCCTATCTCTGGATGCCCTTCTGTTTTCTCCTCTCTCTGGATGCCCTTTTGTCCTCCTCTCTTTCTAGATGCCCTTTTGTACTCTTTGCTCTTTATATGCCCTTCTGTTCTCTCCTCTCTCTGGATGCCCTTCTGTTCTCTCCTCTCTCTGGATGCCCTTCTGTTCTCTCCTCTCACCGGATGCCCTTCTGTCTTCTCTTCTCTCTGGATGCCCTTTTGTCTTCTCCTCTCTCTGGATGCCCTTTTGTCCTCCTCTCTCTCTGGTTGCACTTTTGTCCTCTCCACTATTTAGATGCCCCTCTGTTCTCTCCTCTCTTAGGATGCCTTCTATCCTCTCCTCTCTCTGGATGCCCTTTTGTATCTCCTCTATCTGGATGCTATTCTGTTCTCTCATCTCTCTGGGTGCCCTTATGTACTCCCCTATCCCTTGATGCCCTTTTGTACTCTCCTCTCTCTGGATCCCCTTCTGTCTTCTCCCCTCTCTGGATTCCCTTCTGTTCTCTCCTCTCTTTGGATGCCCTTCTCTCTTGTCCTCTCTTTGGATGCCCTTCTGTCATCTCTTCTCTCTGGATGCCCTTCTCTTCTCTAATCTCTCAGGATGCCCTTTTGTTTTCTCATCTCTCTGGATGCCTTCTGTCCTCTCCTTTCTCCAGATGCCCTTCTGTTCTCTTCTCTCTCTGGATGCTCTTCTGTTCTCTCATCTCTTTGGGTCCTCTTATGTACTCTCCTATCCCTGGATGCACTTCTATCTTCAACAACTGGGGGGGACACTCTTGGAGCTGGCTCTTTCCGTGTCCGATACCACCTGTAGGGAACGATATGGGCTTGTGCGTGGGTGAGCAGGTCCCCTGCGGAACCTCTGGCATTAGGGTGGATTCCGATGGACTGGGAGTTGTGTTCCCTCGGGGATTCCATCTATCATCTGTCTAATTTCACCAACATTATGGAGAGGTCCACGGCGCATGCCATATCAGTGCTGATCAGCAGCATAGCAGCTCCCTTCTACTGGAACTCCATTTGGGCCAGGCACATTTGTTGCTTTAGGACCCCCTTTTCCTGCAACCACATCAAATTCTACAATTTCTTCCCCCTACCCCCCACAAACACTACGCAGATACTTGTGTGGATTATTCTTCTTGATGGCAGCCTGGTGTACAAACACATCTTCCTTGGAGTCATTTCGGTTTATAAATCCACATCCGTTTCTGACATTGAACCATTTGACAGTGCCAAGGACTTTGGTGGCGAGAACCCTTTTCTCTGCTTCCCCGCTGCCTGTGGGAGGTGATGAGGCCTGGGCAGGTCTGGGGGCTGCATCTCCTCCTGGGCTCCCTGCAAGCAGCCTGGCGGGTGTCGCGGCGTGGGGCACACCACTTGCCGCAGGGCTCTTAGGCGACGGGACTGGGGGTGCCACAGATGTCTCGGTGTTGCTGCAGCCTGTGGGTGCGTGGTGCCATGGGTGGTGGCCCCGCCAGCCTCGCTCTTGTAGTTCGAGGGCAGGGAACGCAAGCTTTCACCATCTTGCTGTGTCTCCCGGCCCCAGGGATGGCAGGTTGTAGGGCATTCATCCTTCCAATGTCTTGCCTCCCCACATTTGAGGCAGATTTTTTCTGTTTTTATTGCTGCCACAAATGCCTGAGCTATGGATGTGACCTGATTTGATGGGGTTCTTATTTCTCTGGTTGCTACAATCCACCTATCGTGATGCTCCTCCCGGAGACCCTGGCAAGCTAGCCTAGACTCAGAAGTCATGCCTCCCCAAACAATGGTTTTAAGAAGAAGGTTTCTAGCTGTGGGGTTGGAGATTTTTCTTTCTAAGCTCATTTTAGTTCTGAGGATAAAATCAGATAGGGATTCTCCAGGCTTCTGATGAAGGGAGAGCAAGGAGTGGGCAGGGTCTTGTGACCCTGAAGGTGGAGTAAGCCTATTCCAGGCTTGAATGGCACAGAGGCGGACCTGGTCATAGTAGCCTGCTGGCTGATTGCCTGTTGTGCCCCAGTAGAGAAATCTTCCTGGCCAAAGAGTTCTTCTGTCCTCAGCTCTCTATGGATGCACTTCTGTTATCTCCCCTCTCTGGATGCCCTTCTGTTCTATCCTCTCTCTGGATGCCTTTCTGTCTTCTCCTCTCTCTGGATGTCCTTCTGTTCTCTCATCTCTCTGGATGTCCTTCTGTTCTCTTTTCTCTCTGTATGATCTTCTGTTTTCTCCTCTCCCTGCATGCCCTTCTGTGGTCTCCTCTCTCTGGATGCCCTTCTGTCTTCTCTTCTCTCTGGATGCCCATTTGTCCTCCTCTCTCTCTAGATGCCCTTTTGTACTCTGCACTTTTTAGATGCCCTTCTGTACTCTCCTCTCTCTGGATGCCCTTCTGTTCTCTCCTCTCACAGGATGCACTTTTGTTTTCTCCTCTTTCTGGATGCCCTTTTGTCCTCTCCTCTCTCTGGACGACATTCTGTCCACTCCTCTCTCTGGATGTCCTTCTGTTCTCTCCTCTCACCGGATGCCCTTCTGTTCACTCCTCTCCCGGGGTGCCTTCTGTCCTCTCCTAACTCTCGATGCCCTTCTGTTTTCTCCTCTCTCTAGATCCCCTTCTTTCCTCTCATCTCTCTGTTTGCCCTTCTGTCCTCTCCTCTCTCTCTGGATGCAGTTCTGTAATCACATATATCTGAATCCCCTTATGTTGTCTCTTCTCCCTGGGTGCCCTTCTGTCTTCTCCTAAACCCTAGATGCTCTTTTGTCCTCCTCTCTCTCTGGTTGCCCTTTTGTCCTCTCCACTCTTTAGATGGCCTTCTGTTCTCTCCCCTCACCGGATGCCCCTCTGTTCTTTCTTCTCTCAGGATGCCTTCTATCCTCTCCTCTCTCTGGATGCCCTTCTTTATCTCCTCTCTCTGGATGCTCTTCTGTTCTCTCATCTCCCTGGGTGCCCTTATGTACTCCCCTATCCATGGAAGCCCTTCTGTTCTCTCCTCTCTCTGGATGCCCTTCTGTTTTCTCCCCTCTATGGATACCCTTCTGTTCTCTCCTCTCTCTGGATGCCCTTCTCTCTTGTCCTCTCTCTAGATGCCCTACTGTCATCTCCTCTCTCTGGATGCCCTTCTCTTCTCTAATCTCTCTGGATGCCCTTCCGTTTTCTCCTATCTCTGGATGCCCTTCTGTTTTCTCCTCTCTCTGGATGTCCTTCTGTTTTCTACTCTCTTTGGATGCCCTTCTGTTTTCTCCTCTGTCTGGATGCCCTTCTGTCTTGTCCTGTCTCTGGATGCCATTCTGTCCTCTCCTCTATCTGGATGCTCTTCTGTTCTCTCCTCTCTCCGTATGCCCTTCTGTTCTTCCCATTCTCAGATTGCCCCTCTGTCCTCTTTTCTCTCTGGATTCTCTTTTGTCTTCTCCTCTCTCTGGATGCGATTTTGTCCTCCTCTCTTTCTAGATGCCCTTTTGTACTTTCCACTCTTTAGATGCCCTTCTGTTCTCTCCTCTCTCAAGATGCCATTCTGTTCTCTCCTCTATCTGGATGCTCTTCTATTCTCTCCTCTCTCTGTATGCCCTTCTGTTAACTCCTTTCTCAGAAGGCCCTTCTGTCCTCTTTTCTCTCTGGATTCACTTTTGGCTTCTCCTCTCTCTGGATACCCTTCTGTCCTCCCCTCTCTCTGGAAGCTCTTTTGTTCTCTCACGTCTCTGGATGCCCTTCTGTTCTCTCCTCTCTCTGGAAGCCCTTTTGTACATTTCTCTTTCTGGATGCCCTTCTGTCTTTTCCTTTCTCAGGTTGCCCTTCTGTCCTCAGCTCGCTCTGGATGCTCTACTGTTCTCTCCTAACTCTGGATGCCCTTGTGTCCTCTCCGCTCTCTGGATGCCCTTCTATACTCTTCGCTCTCTTGATTCCCTTCTGTCTTCTCCTCTCTCCGGATGCCCTTCTGTCCTCTCCTCTCTCGGGATGCCTTTCTGTACTCTCTTCACTCTGTATGTTTTTCTGTCTTCTCCTCTCAGTGGATGTTCTTCTGTTCTCTCGTCTCTCTGGATGTCCTTCTGTTCTCTCGTTTCTCTCCATTCCCATCTGTCCTCTCCTTTCTGTGGATGCCCTTCTGTATTCTCCTCTCTCTGTATGCCCTTTTATTCCCTCCTCTTTTTGGATGCCCTTCTGTTCTCTCACATCTCTGGATGCCCTTCTCTCTTGTCCTCTCTCTGGATGTCATTCTGTCTTCTCCTCTATCTGCATGTTCTTCTGTTCACTCATCTCTCTGGATGTCCTTCTGTTCTCTTTTCTCTTTGTATTATCTTCTGTTCTCTCATCTCCCTTGATGCCCTTCTGCTGTCTCCTCTCTCTGGATGCCCTTCTGTCTTCTCCTCTCTCTGGGTGCGCTTTTGTCCTCCTCTCTCTCTAGATGCCCTTTTTTACTCTCCACTCTTTACATGCCCTTCTGTTCTCTCCTCTCTCTGGATGCCCTTCTGTTTTCTCCTCTCACCTTATGCCTTTCTGTTCCAACTCTCTATGCATGCCTTCTATCCTCTCCTCACTGTGGATTCCCTTCTGATTTCTCCTCTTTCTTGATGCCCTTCTGTTGTCTCATCTCTCTCAATGCCAATCTGTCCTCTCCTTTCTGTGGATTCCCTTCTGTATTCTCCTCTCTCTGGATGCCCTTTTGTTCTCTATTCTTTCTGGATGCCCTTCCGTTCTCTCCCCTCTCTGGATGCCCTTCTGTTTTCACCACTCCCTGGATGCCCTTCTGTTCTCTCCTCTCTCTGGAGGCCCTTCTGTCCTCTCCTATCTCTGGATGTCCTTCTGTCTTCTCCTCTCTGTGGAAGCCCTTCTGTTCTCTCTTTTGCTTGGATGACTTTCTTTCTTCTCCTCTCTCTGGATGCCCTTCTGTTCTCTCCTCTCTCCAGATGCCTGTCTGTTCTCTCCTCTCTCTGGATGCTTTTCTGTTCTCTCCTCTCTCCAGATGTCTTTCTGTCCTCTCCTCTCTCTGTATGCCCTTCTGTCTACTCTTCTCTCTAAATGCCCTTCTGTTTTCTCTCCTCTCTGGATGTCACTCTGGCCTCTCCTCTCTATGGATGCCCTTCTTTCCTCTCCTCACTCCAGATGCCCTTCTGTCTTCTCCTCTCTCTGGATGCCCTTCTGTTCCCTCCTCTATCTGGATGCCTGCCTGTCTTCTCCTCTTTCTGGATGCCCTTCTGTTCTCTCCTCTCTCTGGATGCCATTCTTTCTCTTCTCTCCCAGGATGCCTTTCTGTGCATTTCCTCTCTCTGGATGACCTGTTTTCTGCTCTCTCTGTATGCCCTTCTGTTTTCTCCTCTCTCAAAATGCCCTTCTGCTTTCTCTGCTCTCCGGATGCCATTCTGTCCTCTCCTCCCTCTGGATGCCCTGTTTTCCTCTCCTCTCTATGAATGCCCTTCTTTATTCTTCTCTCTCTTGATATCCCTTCTGTTCTCCCCTCTCTCTAGATGCCCTTATGTCTTCTCAGCCCTCTGGATGCCCTTCGGTTATCTCATCTTTGGATGCCCTTCTGTTCTCTCCTCTCTCTGGATGCCCTTCTGTTCTCTCTTCTCTCTGGATGCCCTTCTCTCTTGTCCTCTCTATGGATGCCCTTCTGTCATCTCCTCTTTCTGGATGCCCTTCTCTTCTCCAATCTCTCCGGATGCTCTTTTGTTTTCTTCTCTCTCTGGATGCCCTTCTGATTCACAACTCTCTATATGCCCTTCTCTTGTCTTCTCTCTCTGGATGCCTTTCTTTCCTCTCCTTTCTCTGGATGCCCTTCTCTCTTCGCCACTCTCTGGATGCACTTCTGTTCTCTTTTCTCTCTGAATGCCCTTCTGTTCTCTTCTCTCTCAAGATGCTCTTCTGTCCTCTCCTCTTTTGGACGCATTTCTGTTCTCTCCTCTCTCTGGATGCCCTTCTGTTCTCTTCTCTCTCTACATCACCTTCTTTACTCTCCTCTCTCTAGATTCCCATCTGTCCACTCATCTCTCTGGATGCCCTACTGTTCTCTTCTGTATCTGGATGCCCTTCTGTTCTCTCACTCTGGATGCCCTCTGTCCTCTATATCTCTGGATAACCTTCTGTTCTCTTCTTTCTCTGGATGCCCATCTGTCCTCTCCTCTCTCTGGATGCCCTTCTGTTTTCTCCACTCTCTGGAAGCCCTTCTGATCTCTCCTATCTCTGGATGCCCTTCTGTCCTCTACTTTCTGTGGATGCCCTTCTGTTCTGTCTACTCTCTGGATATCCCTTCTGTTCTCTCCTCTCTCCAGAATTTGTTCTGTCCTCTCCTCTCAGGATGCCACTGTTATCTCTCCTCTTTCCAGATGCCCTTCTGTCCTCTCATCTCTCTGGATGCCATTCTGTCTTCTCCACTCTCTGGATACCCTTCTTTTTCACCTCTCTGTGGATGCCCTTCTGTCTTCTTCTCTCTCTACATGCCCTTTGGTACTCTCTTCTCTCTAGATTCCCATCTGTCCACTCATATCTCTGGATACCTGCAGGGAGACAACCCCCTCGCCCCCGGCTGGGGGGTGATGGGGGAGAGAGTGATGCAGCTGCTTCTTCTTTCTTCTCCTCCTCCCACCATCCGGTTCTTCTCCGAGGCAGCCCCTATGCTACTGTAGCTGACCTGCAGTCAGCATCCTGGCCCTAAGACCAGTAAGGTGTTAAGTAAATAGCCTTGTGCTATCCTAAAATCTTCTTCTGAGGATAATGGGACTGCAGGCTAGGGTGATTAACACCTGTAGCCCAACAGCAGAGGATTGGGCAACATGGCCTTTGTTCTATCTCAGCAGGAACTGCTGGGCTCTAACTTGCAGGAAGAAAAGACACTTTAGAAAAGTTACTATAGAGTTTATTAAGTGTAAAAAGTATCCTATGAAAGCTATCTGAGGGGAAACGTGGAAAGGTCCTGAGTGGGGAAGAAGAAGAGATTCTAAATAAGTAAAAAACCTAAGGGAGAAAAATTCTAGGCAGCGGGAAAGGAAAGGGCGATGGGGTCCTAACTAACTAACTGACTAGTCTAACTCACCATCCTAACTGCCTACTCTAACTGCCTAGTCTAACTGCCTATTCTAACTGAACTCTCATCTCTTTGTCCTCAGAACTTATACATCTTTCAGAGTACATGGTCACATGTTACAAGGTTCATCACAAGTTAACACCAAATTTCAAGTCATAAATTGAAATAGAAGTTTACAACACAGAATGTTTACATGAATACCCATTAGGAGTAATTATCTAACTAGACATTCATCACCTGTCTAGCTCTACAGGTTCACAGAAAGTTTGAAACTATAACTTAAGAAATTAGTGAAGTTTTGTATAGATTAACCTAGGCAATATTTTCTCTTCTGTCCTGGTACCTATAATAAATTTTGGATTCCCTCTAGTAACATAGGCTAATTGTTTTATGACCTCTTGGAATGTGCTCTGGGCAGGAGAAGGTCCAGTTACTATCTCTTTTGGGGCAATTAACTGATAACACTCAGGAGACTGGCAGAGTTCTCATTGCAGTTTGACTATGCCTAAGAGACTCAATAGCAGTCCCAATATAAAAGAACTTAGTAATCACTGATATAATTTTAGGAATTCTTATAGGATCATCATTAAGACTTAAGAAGTCATCTATTTGTTTATATAGTATCATTACAAGACAGTACATCTTCGTGGATCTGCAGAGATCTGCTACAAAGGGGTGTGCTATTGCTTAGTGATAGTTGCATATGTTTAATAATAATAATAATGGGAAAAGCATATTAATAGCAGGAATCTTTCCTAAAATCACATCCACCACAGCCTTGCTAATGGGGCACACTCGTCGCAGATTATATAATAATCCGAGGCAAGCATTTCAGGATGATCATCTGCTCATTATTAGCTTGTCCCATTATGGCTACTGACATCTCTTCCCTTCAAATAATATAAATGAAGAATATATATCTCCCTTTGAGCAGTCCTGATGGCAGTTCCTAAGCGTTTGAAGATGACTGAAAGAAGAACCAGAAGTAGAATAACTAATCCTATAATAATTCCCAAATTTATAAGAAAATTCCATAAAGTGTTATCCTTAACAAAATTTATGATTGAATTTGAAAGATAATCAGCCAATTCTACTGCTGAAGAACTCTTCAGTCTGGAGTGACTGATGGCCCTGATCTGGGAATCTAAAGTATCCATATGAATAGCAAGCTGGGAATTGTTCCACACACCATGTATATGTGCCTGTATCTGCTCCCAAGACATTTCTGACCCATAGTAGGGCAGAGAAGTGACACAAATACACTTAAAATTGGCATGACATGAGGTAGTTAAATGTGTTTTAATATTATGAACCTGAGTTCCTATGTAAAGGATGGCTTCCTCTAAAGTATTGACTCTATCTGTTAAACCTCTATCAATCCTATCCTGGGTAACCAGTGCTAAAGAAATATTTTTTGTCAAGGAGTTAACATGATTAGCAGTGTGTACCTGTTGGGATAGGGAGGCAGCAGAAGCTGCAACTGACCCTAAGATAGCAATCAAGGCAGTAATGCCTAAGATAAGTCCAGCTATAAATCTCTTAGGTCATGAAGAAAAATTAACAGGCGAACAAGGCAAATAAAGCATTACACCAAGGCTGTGAGAAAGTAATAGATGGCAAAACATAAAATAGGCAGTATACAATGAGAAAAGGCATTATGACACAATGGTGAAGTTATACAGTTGGTCAAATAGCATTTTGGTAGGAAAATGATATATAGAGATTTATATTTAACAATTTTATATCCCTTATATCCCCTGGGTATAGAATTAAAAGTCCAATCAGATGCAGTCAGGAACCATGTCTTCAGTATCTTCTTTTGCTGAGGTCTCTGGCATGGATGGAGAGTCTGCAGATGATGATGGCTTGAAGAGGGCTTGAAGGAAGTGACAGGTGTGGAAGTCTCCATAGAAGGGCCTGGTACAATCGGTACAATCATCTGGTCTGGCATCTATAGCATCCTGTAAATATATAAACAGAGCTTCTCCCGGAAAAACATCCAGTCTTTTTATTATCCAGTTAGTAGGCCTTTATTTTAGTAGAGGCAAGAAATGTATAGAAATTGACTTTTTCCTTTTATAAAGTATGTTAAGAAGATGAATAATTATGATTTCATTTTGTAATTTAGATGTCTATATTTTATACGGTCTGATAAGCTTATTCCACAATAGCACGTCCCTGTGAAGTATAGGGAGTGTCAGTGGAATATGAGAAACTAAGAGTCAAACACCAATTTTTAAATGCTTCTTAAGTTTAAGCAAGGGCATTGTCCGATTTTAAGCCCTTGGTACTATAAACTAATGAAACAAATGTTGTATCATATCTTTGAAAGTTTTCCCAATTAGGAAAATACATAAATAACAATGAGAATTAAGAGTCCATACGTACAGGAATAAAGGCTAACTTTCCAAAGGCAGGACATGTGTAACATTTCTCTGTTTTAAATCACAAGGTCCCAGGGGCATCAGGGGTTAATTCCCAAGCTGAGCTAACAACTTTGCAGGAATGTAGGAGCAGTTTCACTGAGAGCAATCATGATTTGTAATGTAAGATTTTGCTAAGTTACCTTTGTAGAAAAAACAACAGGCTTTTGTTAAGAAATTAAATTAATCCTTACTTTCATGCATAGGAACAGAAGGCATAGAATGAACTTCAGCATGTCCAATGGAGAAAATGCAATTTCTAAATTGAAGCAAGACTTGTGGTTCTGAAAGTTGGGGCTAAGATTGTAAAATAGCTGTAAAGCAGTTACAGTTTTTGAAAGGAGCTTGTTCTTAGTATTTAAAAGACAATGGCTATTTTCACTAGCTCTGTAGGTCTGTATATAGTCCTTTGACAAATGTTATGGTCACCTGAGGCTGTTGAATTACCTCTAATGTTTGAGGGGCCTGAGGTAGGTCCCTCACACAGTTCTGCTGACTTGATAAGACTTTTGTATATTTAGGGTTTATAGTAGTACCAGATAAGGCAGTACCATTTTCATGAAAGTTAGTTTGGCACTCTTTATGCCAGTGGTACCCTTTCAGATAAAAATGACACCCTGTTGAATTTCTGCTTTGAGTGAGGTCAGGAGCATTAAGATTTATGGCATCTCCTGCCTTACTGGAACATTGTTTGTTGATAGGTTCAGGCTTCTTACTTGAATAACTTTGAGAGCCAAGCCTGCTTGATTAGTTTTTTTCTGTCCTTTATTAGTAAGATTTTGGATAATGTCCTGGCCTTGTGAGGTTGTTGTAGTGGGTACACCTTGAAAATATGAAGTAGCAACCTCAACAAATGCTTTAGATAAATTCTCAGATTTTTTAGTTGTCTTTAGAAGAGACTGACAAACAAGTGTGGCATTCTTAAAGACTAGTTGTTTTAAAACAATTTCTTTTGCCTCAGGGCTAAGAGACATACTCTCCACTGTCCCCTTTAGCTGTGTTACAAATTCCTCAAAAAGTTCTTCTGGGTCCTGGCTTATATAAGCAAGGCCTTTGGTATTTGTATCTCTATTAAGTAAGCCTCTCCATGCTTCTAGGGCTGCAGCTGATTTATTTACTAGAGCTTCCTTTGTAAATTTTTGTTGAAACCTTATTTCAAACCATTCACCTGTATCCATAAACATTTCGTATGTTAACTCTTTCACTCCCTTCTTTTTTTCAGACATCTTAGATAACTCTTTTTGAGCCAAGTTCTTAAATATATCCATCAATTGTAAAAGTTCATCTTTAGTTAGATAGGCTCTGGCAATTTTAAACCAATCATGAGGAGTCATAAGCAATTTAAATGCCCAAGGCTCCCACAAGGGATCCTTATCCTCTTTGTTGTTCTGCATACTCACTGGGAAGCAGCCTAACAGTTTGAGCTGTTGCTGAGTTTGAATTCCACCAGCAGCAGATCCAATAGGCCCCTTTGGTTTCTTTTTACCTTTTTCAGGGGGTTTGTGGAATGACTTATATTTAAGTGCTGCATGGTAGGCCACTTATGTTTGTTATACATTATTACTATCTTTTCAGAGTCAGATTCCTCCTCTGAGGTAGATCTTTCCTCTTCTGATTCACCATTACTCTCTCCTAAACTACTTTTCTCAGAATTTTCTGTCAAGGAATAAACACTTTTCTGAGATCCTGAGTGAGACTGTAGTAACAGGGTCCCCTCACAAGTAGGTGAATCTACTGTCTCCTGAGCACCTGTGGCTTTTTTTGTCACCCCCCTCCCCAATTCCTTCCTAAGCACATTCCAAATAGCAAATGCTGTAGGGGGCATAACTAGTCCTCCAGTCTCTGTAAAACAGTTTTTAATATCTAACCCTACCTTTTCCCATGTATCCACATCTAAACTTCCCCTTTCTGGGAACCAGGGACTGACTATATAAACTGAAGAAAGTCAGTCAGCTGATCAGTGCTAACTTCAATGCCTTTTTCTTAAGAGTATACTTGATGACATCTATGAAAAACTCTGTCTGTTGACTCACTTTGTTCCATCCTGAAAAATATCCACGAAACTCATACAACCCAGAACCGATGGCTCCTAACCTAAGATGGGTGCTGATAGCTTCTAACAAAACAACTAGTCACTGATGGCACCTAGTATCTGCCTCTGCTGATGACAGTAGGCAACTGAAAGCCAGAGCTGAGGCTCCTGGCCTAACCCAGGTGCTGATGGCACCTACTATCCACCTCTGCTGATGGCAATAAGCAATTAAACTATTTCTCCCCCTCCATAACCATGCACTCCCTTCTTTCAGCCTGGAGGAGGGGGTTTACTTTCCTGGTATTTTCTTTCAAATGCGTGGGCACTCTCTTTCAAGTGGGGAGGCACTTTTCAGTTCGGGGGCACTCTCTTTCAAGTGCGGGGGCACTCTCTCTCAATAATGGGGGCACTTTTCAGTTCTGGGGGCACTCTCTCTCAAGTGCGGGGGCACTCTCTTTCAAGTGCGGGGGCACTCTCTCCTCTCTTCAGATGCCTGTCTGTTCTCTCCTCTCTCCCTACGCCTTTCTGTTCTCTCCTCTCTCCAGATGTCTTTCTGTAATTTCCTCTCTCTGTATGCCCTTCTGTCTACTCTTCTCTCTAAATGCCCTTCTGTTTTCTCTCCTCTATGGATGCCCTTCATTCCTCTCCTCTCTCCAGATGCCCTTCTTCTCCTCTCTCTGGATGCCCTTCTGTTCCCTCCTCTATCTGGATGCCCACCTGTCTTCTCCTCTTTCTGGATGCCCTTCTGTTCTCTCCTGTCTCTGGATGCCCTTCTGTTCTCTTCTCTCCCAGGAGGTCTTTATGTGCATCTCCTCTCTCGGGATGACCTTTTTTCTCCTCTCTCTATGCCCTTCTGTCTTCTCCTCTCTCAAAATGCCGTTCTGTTATCTCTGCTCTCCAGAAGCCATTCTGTCCACTCCTCTCTCTGGATGCCCTTCTTTCCTCTCCTCTCTCCAGGTGCCCTTCTGTCTTCTCCTGTCTCTGGATGCCCTTCTGTTCTCTCCTCTCACCAGATGCCCTGCTGTCTTCTCCTCTCTCTGGATGCCCTTCTGTCATCTCCTCTATCTTGATGCCCTTCTGTCCTCTCCTCTCCATGGTTGTCCTTCTGTTTTCTATTCTCACCGGATGCCCTTCTGTTCTCTTCTCTCCTTTGATGCCTTCTATCCTCTCTTCTCTGTGGATTCCCTTCTGTTTTCTCCTTTCTCTGGATGCCCTTCTGTTCTCTCCTCTCTCAGGATGGCCTTCTGTTCTGACCTCTCTCTCCATTCCCTTCTGTCCTCTCATCTCTCTGGATGCTCTTCTGTTCTCTTATCTCTCTGGATGCCCTTCTGTCTTCTCCACTCTCTGGATTCTCTTTTGTCTTCTCCTCTCTTAATGCGCTTCTGTTTTCACCTCTCTGTGAATGCCCTTCTGTCTTCTCCTCTCTCTACATGCCCTTCTGTTCTCTCCTCTCTCTAGATTCTCTTCTGTCCTCCCATTTTCTAGATACTCTTCTTTTATCTCCTCTCTCTGGATGCAATTTTGTCCTCTCTTATTTCTCGATGCCCTTCTGTCTTCTTCTCTCTGTGGATGCCCTTCTGTTCTCTACTCTGTCTGAAATACCTTTTTTCTTCTCTTTTCTCTGTATGCGCTACTCTTCTCTCCTTTGACTGGATGATTTTCTGTTCTCTCCAGTCTCAGGATGCCCTTCGGTCCTCCCTTTCTCCAGATGCCCTTCTGTTCTCTCTGCTCTGTGGATGTCCTTTTGTCCTCTCCTCTCTTCGTATGCCCTTCTGTCTTCTCTTCTCTCTGTATCACTTCTGTCTTCCCCTCTCTCTGGATGCCCTTCTTATCTCTCCGCTTTCGAGATGTTCTTCTGTCCTCTCATCTCTCTGGATGACCTTTGGTCTTCTCTCTCTTGATGCCCTTCTGTTTTCAACTCTCTGTGGATGCCCTTCTGTATTCTCCTCTCTCTACATGCCCTTCTGTTCTCTCCTCACACTAGATTCCCTTCTTTTCTCTCATGCCTCTGTATGCTCTTCTGTTCTCTTCTCTCTCGAGATGATCTTCTGTTCTCTCATCTCTATGGATGCCCTTGTGTCCTCTCCTCTCTCTGAATGCCATTCTGTCCTCTCTTTTCTCTGGATGCCCTTCTGTCTTCTCCTCTCTCTTTATGCCCTTCTGTTCTATCCTCTCTTTAGATTCTCTTCTGTCATCTCATCTCTCTGAATGCCATTCTACTTCTCCTCTCATGCATGCCCTTGTGTAGTCACCTCTATCTTAATGTCCTGCTGTCTTCTCCTCTCTGTGGATGCCCTTATGTCCTCTCCTCTCTCTGGATGCTCTTCAGTGCCCTCCACTCTCTGGATGCCCTTCTTTTCTCTCCTCCAGATGCCCTTCTGTCTTCTCTTATCTCTGGATGACCTTTTATCTTCTAGTCTCTCTGAATGCCCTTCTGTTCTCTCCTCTCTCTGGATGCCCTTCTGTCTTCTCCTCTCTCTGGATGCCATTTTGTTCTCTCCTCTTTCTGGATGCCCTTCTGTATTCTCGTCTCTCTGGATGCCCTTCTGTTTTCTCCTCTTTCTTGATGCCCTTCTGTATTCTCCTCTCTCTGGATGCCCGTTTGTTTCCTCTTCTCTCTGGATGACCTTCTGTCCTCTCCTCTCTCTCAATGCCCTTCTGTCTTCTCCTCTCTGTGGATGCCCTTATGTTGTCTTTCTGTCTGGATGACCTTATTTCTTCTCATCTCTCTGGATGCTCTACTCTTCTTTCCTCTCTCAGGATGATTTTCTGTTCTATCCAGTCTCAGGATGCCTTTCTGTCCTCACTCTCTCCGGATGCATTTCTGTTCTCTCTTCTCTCCAGATGCCATTCTGTCCTCTCCTCTCTCTGTATGCCCTTCTTTCTTCTCCTCTCTCTGTATGACCTTCTGTTGTCTCCTCTTTCTGGATGCCCTTCTGTTCTCTCCTCTAACCGGATGCCCTTCTGTCCTCTCCTCTATCCGCATGCCCTTCTGTCTTCTACTCTCTCTGGATTCCCTTATGTCTTCTCCTCTCTCTGGATGCCCTTCTGTTTTCACGTCTCTATGGATGCCCTTCTGTATTCTCCTCTCTCTACATGCCCTTCTGTTCTCTCCTCTCTCCGGATGTCCTTCTGTCCTCTCCTCTGTCTGCATGCCATTTTGTCTTCAACTGTGTCTGGATGCCCTTATGTCTTCTCTTCTCTCTGGATGATCTTCTGTTTCCTCCTCTCTCTGGATGACGTTCTGTCCTCTCCTCTCTCTCGATGCCCTTCTTTCTTCTCATCTCTGTGGATGCGCTTCTGTTCTCTCCTCTATCTGGATCTGCTCCTCTCTCTGAATGCGCTTCTCTTCTCTCCTCCCTCTGGATTTTCTTCTGTTCTCTCTTCAGTCCCGATGCCCTTACTTTCTCTTTTTTATCTGGATGCTGTTCTTTCTTCTCCTCTCTCCTGTAACCCTTCTGTCCTCTCCTATCTCTGAATATCCTTCTGTCTTCTCCTCTCTCTGGATGCCCTTCTTTCTGTCTTCTCCTCTCTGTGGGTGCCCTTCTGTCCTCTCCTCTCTGGATGCCCTTCTGTCTTCTCCTCTCTCTGGTTGCCCTTCTGTTCTCTCCTCTCTTTGGATGCCCTTGTGTCTTCTCTTCTCTCTGGATGCCCTTCTGTTTTCTCCTCTCTACAGATGCCCTTCTGATCTATCCTCTCCCTGGATGCCTTTCTGTCTTCTCCTCTCTCTGCATGCCCTTCTGTTCTATCCTCTCTCTGGATGCCCTTCTGTTCTTCTCCTCACTTTGGTTGCCCTTCTGTCCTCACGACTTTCTGGATGCCCTTCTGTTTCCTCCTCTCTCCAGATGGCCTTCTGTTCTATCCTCTCTCTGGATTTTTTTCTGTCTTCTCCTCTCTCTGTATGCTGTTGTGTCCTCTCCTCTCTTTAGATGCTTTTCAGTTCTCTCCTCTCTCTGGATGCCCTTCTGTCCTCTCCTCTCTGTGGATGGTATCTTCTCGTTACCCTTCTGTCTTCTCCTCTCTGTGGATGTCCTGTTCTCTTCTCTGTCTGGATGACCTTCTTTCTTCTCCTCTCTCTTTATGCGCTATTCTTCTCTCCTCTCTCAGGATGATTTTCTGTTCTCTCCAGTCTCTGAATGCCCTTCTGTCCTCCCTCTCTCTGTATGTCCTTCTGTCTTCTACTCTATCTGGATGAACTTCTGTTGTCTCCTCTCTCTGTATGCCCTTCATTTCTCTCCTCTATCTGGATGCCCTTCTGTCTTCTCCTCTCTGGATGCCCTTCTATCTTCTCCTCTCTTTGGAGGCCCTTCTGTTCTTTCCTCTCTCAGGACGCTCTTCTGTCCTCTCCTGTCTCTGTATGCCCTTCTGTCTTCTCCTCTCTCTGGATGCCCTTCTGTCTTCTCCTGTCTCTGTATGCCCTTCTGTCTTCTCCTCTCTCTGGATGACCTTCTGTTGTCTCCTCTCTCTGGATGTCCTTCTGTTCTCTCCTCTATCGGAATGCCCTTATGTCCTTTCCTCTCCCTATTTCCTTCTGTATTCTCCTCTTTCTGGATGCCTTTCTGTTTTCACCTTTCTATGAATGCCCTTCTGTCTTCTCCTTTCTTGATTCCCTTATGTTCTCTCCTCTCTCTAGATTCTCTTTTGTCCTCTCATCTCTCTGGATGCCCTTCTCTTCTCTTCACTCTCTGGATGACCTTCTGTTCTCTCATCTCTCTAATTTGCCTTGTGTCCTCTCCTCTCTCAGGATGTGCTTCTGTTCTCTCATCTCTCTGGATGCTCTTGTGCCTCTCTTCTCTCTGGATGTGCTTCTTTCCTATTTCTCTCTGGAGGCCTTCTGTCTTCTTCTCTCTCTGGATCCCCTTCTGTTCTCTCCTCCCTCTAGATTCTCTTCTGTCCTCTCATCTCTCTGGATCCCCTTCTGTTCTCTTCTCTCTCTGGATGATCTTCTGTACTCTCATCTCTCTGGATGCCCTCCTGTTCTTTTCTCTCTCTGGATTATCTTCTGTTCTCTCATCTCTCTGGATGCCCTTGTGTCCTCTCCTTTCTCTGGATGAACATCTGTCTTCTCTTCTCTCTGCATGCCCTTGTGTCTTCTCCTTCTTCTGAATTCCCTGTTCTACTCTCCTCTCACTGGATGCACTTCTGGTCTCCCATTTCTCTGGGTGCCCTTCTGTCTTCTACTCTCTCTAGATGTCCATCCGTTTTTTCCATTCTCAGGATGCCCTTCTGTCCTCTACTCTCTCTGGATGCCCATCTGTACTCTCATATCTCTGGTTGCCCTTCTGTCCTCTCCTCTTTTGATGCTCTCATGTTCTATCATCTCACTGGATGCCCTTCTGTTCCCTCCTATCTCTGGATGACCTTCTGTCTTCTATTCTCTCTCAATGCCCTTCTCTTCTCTCTCTAGATTTTCTTCTGTCCGCTCATCTCTCTGGATGCCCTTCTGTTTTCTTCTCTCTCTGGATGCCCTTCTGTTCTCTCCTCTCTCCGGATGTCCTTCTGTCCTCTCCTCTGTCTGGATGCCATTCTGTCTTCTCCTATGTTTGTATGCCCTTCCGTCTTCTCTCTCTGGGTGGTCTTCTGTTTCCTCCTCTCAATGGATGCCATTTGTTCCTCTCCTCTCTCTCGATGCCCTTCTTTCTTCTCATCTCTGTGGATGCACTTCTGTTCTCTCTTCTGTCTGGATCACCTTCTTTCTGCTCCTCTCTCTGGATGAGCTTCTCTTCTCTCCATTCTCTGGATGCCCTTCTGTTCTTTCGTCTGTCAGGATGCTCTTATTTTCTCTCTTCTATCTGGATGGGCTTCTGTCCACTCCTCTCTCCGGTAGACCTTCTGTCCTCTCTTATCTCTGAATGCCCTTCTGTTCTCTTCTCTCTGGATGCCCTTCTGTCTTCTCCTCTCTGTGTTGCCCTTATGTCCTCTTTTCTCTCTGGATGCTCTTCTGTTCTCTCCTCTCTCTATATTGCCTTCTGTTCTCTCCTCCCTCCAGATACCCTTCTGTCGTGTCCTCTCTCTGGATGCCCTTCTGTCCTCTCCTCTCTCTATATGCCCTTTAACCTCTCCTCTATCAGAATGCCCTTATTTCTACTCCTGTCTCAGGATGCCCTCTATACTATCCTCTCTCTGGATGCTCTTCTGTTTTCTCCTCTCTCCAGATAGCCTTTTGTCCTCTCCTCTCCCTGGATTCCCTTCTGTCATCTAATATCTCTGGTTGTCCTTCTGTTCTAGTCTCTCTATGGATGCACCCTGTTCTCTCCTCTCTCTGGATGCCCTTCTTTTCTCTACTCTCTCTAGATTTTCTTCTGTCCTCTCATCTCTCTGGCTCCCCTTCTGTTCTCTCCTCTCTCTGGATGATCTTTTGTTTACTCCTCTCTCTGGATGCCCTTATTTCTTCTCGTCTCTCTGGATGCCCTTCTGTTCTCTTCTCTCTGAATGACCTTCTGTCCTCTCATCTCTCTGGATGCCCTTCTGGATGCTTCTCTCTCTTGATTCCCTTCTGTCTTCTCCTCTCTCCAGATGTCCTTCTGTTCTCTCCTCTCTCCGGATATTCTTCTGTCCATAACTCTCCCTGGATGCCTTTCTGTCTTCTCCTCTCTCTGCATGCCCTTCTGTTCTATCCTCTCTCTGGATGCCCTTCTGTTCTCTTCTCTGTGGATGCCCTTCTGGCCTCTCATCTCTCTGGATGCCCTTCTGTTTTCTCTTCTCTCTGGATGCCTTTCTGTTTTCATCTCTCTATGGATGCCCTTTTATCTTCTCCTCTCTCTACATGCCCTTCTGTTCTCTCCTTTCTCTGGATGCCCTTCTGGTCTCTCCTACCACCGGATGCCCTTCTGTTTTATCCTCTCTCTGGATGTCCTTCTGTTCTCTCCTTTCTCTGAATGTACTTCTGTCCTCTCCTCTCTCTGGATTTCCTTCTGTCCTCTCATATCTCTGGTTGCACTTCTGTTCTCTTCTCTCTATGGATGCTCTCCTGTTCTCTCATCTCTCTGGATGCCCATCTGTTCCCTTCTATCTCTGGATGCCCTTCTGTCTTCTACTCTCTCTGGATGACCTTCTGTTCTCTCCTCTCTCTGGATGCCTTTCCGTCTCCTCCTCTTGATTGTTGCCCTTCTGTTCTCTCCTCTCTCTAGATGTTCTTCTGTCCTCTCATCTCTCTGGATGCCCTTCTGTTCTCTTCTCTCACTAGATGATCTTCTGTTCTCTCATTTCTCTAATTGCCCTTGTGTCCTCTCCTCTCTTTGCATGCCCTTCTGTCCTCTCCTCTCTC